>NW_009929528.1:0-8379 GCF_000696875.1 Nestor notabilis
CTCAGTTTTAGGGCGGTTTCGGTGTTTCTGGTTTATTCGCTCCTCGCTGGAGAGAGCCCGGTCAGCACCCTTAGGCGGCCTCGGGCCGACTAAATCCGCGTTTCCTGAACAAAGCGGCTTTTTGCAGCAAAACTGCCTGAGAGAAGTCTATAAAGGGAGGAAAGGCCCAATAAAATAAGTGGTTTTTTGATAAGGGGGATGGTGAGTTGAGCCTGTTGTGGCCTGTGGGGAGCTGCCCGCCATTGCAGGTTGTGTGCTATGGTGCTCCCTGGGGGCCAGTGCAGATCCCTCTGCCCACAGGGACACACTGCACTGCCCCACATCAGCCCCAGCCATCTGCAGGGGATGGGGATCAACTGGGGTTTGGGGTGCAGTACAGAGAGCAAACCTCTGGCCTGGGTGCAATACTGAGGGATGGGACTCCGGCCAAACCTGCGACGGTGCTGGAAGGCACAGAGAGAAAAAGCAGTGAATGCAGGGGTGGAAGGGAGGCAAGGTGCAAGTACCACACCGAAGGGCATACTCAGGACAGCTTGAAGAGATGCGAGTTCATGTCTTCCAGAAAAGCTTCAGGTGCTGCATGCCTGTCCTCCTCAGCCTGCGCTGTGCCCAGGTTATCTGACCAGATATGTGAAAGCTGATAGGGTTACATGCTGTAAACTAAGCTGCAAATGATGAATTTGTATTTAGTTATTGCCTGATGCTGAAATAATTTTGCAACCTGTTCTGTACTTGCAAGGAGAAACAACTGGGAACTGCAGGACAAAAGCCTGTGACGTAGTACAAAAGCGAGACAGAGCATTGGAATCCCAGAATACGTTCCTTCACAGGGCAAAATCTGAAGGCAAATGAAACATCTCCACCATGAAATTAAACCCGATTGCAGCACGCAGTTCCCACTGCCAGGTACACAGTGCAACCCAGCCAGAGGAGCACACACAGTGCAAGCAGTGAGGGGTGCAAGGTATGGCTCTGACATCCCTGCAGTAGGTGTCACCAAGATGAGCGAGGTGATCTCTTAATAAAATTTTGCAGGTGTGAAGCACCACATTCTCGCAGTAAAACAACCCATTCAGACACAAAGAGGGCTGATCTCACCAGCAAAGGTTACAGGAAGTTTAGATGCAGCAGAGCTTTATGTTCCGGTTTGGTTCAGCCTTTGCTTCTGGGGGGAAAAAAAAAGAAACACGCCCCCTGCCCAAACTCACAGTTGGTTATACAGTCATCCTAAGTGGTCAAGAACTATTTGTACTAATGAGTGGAGTTGCCAGCAGGGGAGAGAGTGCCTAAAATTCTGGCTATTCTTTCCCGGTTTGTTTACCACATTGCTCTGCTATTGCCCTAAGCAAAAATGGCAAAAGCAGCAGCAGTCAGTTTAGCACATAAGTCTCCAGCTAAACTGCTCACCAATACAAAAAAATGAGCAAAAACTGTGCAAACATGTTTCAACTCCAGCAACGGGTTGAAGTCGTGATGTGTTATGCTAGAATACTACAAAGTCGCATTTGTGCCCACAACTCCAGACCTCAGGATGCCTGAGCTAATGGTTTGGGCTTGGCTGGTTCCTGGTGTTGACTACATGCAGCTTTGGAAGGCTCTGTGCTAGTTCTAAAGGGCAAGTTGTCATTACACTGAGTTTTGCTATGCTTTTCTGGATGCCAGACAAATGGCCATCCTCCAGATGCAGTTGGCGCTCGTTTGTCTGGGCTTGTCTTACAGCATGAACCCAGTTTACCACTGCAGCAAGCACATGGCAGCTTCTGCCCTTATTTGTGCTGTCCTTTCCCTCTCCATGAACTACACATGAAGCATCACTAGCTATTGCAAAGCCAGGTCCAGGGCTGGCCTAAGGCAGACATCAGAGTGGACAGGTGCTATCACTGCTGTCCAGAGACCAAGAAACTCCTTCTAGCAAGAGTGGTTTCTTATCTAGCAGCCTGTTCCTCCTAATGTCCACCTACCTCTCCTCTATCCATTGCTTTTAGGAACTTTCCTGAGACTCGTGCAGCCTGCCCTTTGGATGCTCCAGCAGGAGCATTGCTGTGCCACTGCATAGAGCTATGGCATTCACTGCTGTCTAGGCAGCCCGCTTACCTAAGTGTACAAGAGAAAGTAGAGTCTGATCTGGCACCCTCCAAATTAGGGAGGGGAGCAGGATACCCCCCAAATATCCCAAAGCGCATCACAACATCAAAGGCTTCTCTCAGATGGAAACAGGTAGAGTTCAGTATGCTACAGCCTACCTCTGTTAAACAACTTTAAGCACAGAAAAAAAAAAACCCAAGCACCAAACAAAAACCCAAAACCACCACCCCCCCCCCCCCCCCCAAAAAAAAAAAAAAAAAAAAAAGGAACAAACAAAACCCAGGCTTGATTAAGGAAATATTTACAGACAATCTGCAAGCAAGGAAGGCACCTCAATTATTTCAACAAGCCACCCAACCAGCCCTGCTACCCTACCAAAGCTGCTGGAGGTGGTGGTGTCCCATGGTGTGTAGCAGTGTGAACAGAAGCATCAGTGCTGGGTGAGGGGAGGAAGTGAGAGCAAAGAAACAGAAGTGGACACCATCATGATCCTAGTCTTGTGCCCTTACACTCACAGCTCCTGCTTCGCCTCCCACCCCATTCTCCAGAGTTAGGGTAGCGATACAGGTACACCTGCCACCTTTGACAGCAGAGTAGAGTGACTCGGGTGCCGTTTCTTCCTTCTATTCTCAGGCAGAGTGTCAGAGGAGCACTGCCCATGTGCTGATGCTTGTATAGCACGAAATACCATGAAGTCCTGTTCTTAGCCGATCCCCTGGCTGTGTATATTAAAATGGTTTTGTTATCAGGCTTGTCACAAACAGGTCCATGACTTCACTGAAGATCAGAAACCTATGCAAAGAGAAGACATTTTTATATCCTAAGTGGAACTGCAAAGATCTGGACTAGGTAGGAAAGCAGGGCTAGAGATAAAGCAGGCTCCTGAAGAAGTCCTCTTCATCTAACCCTCAGCTTAACACAGCTGATCCTTTCTCCTGTTCACAAACATGGTTTAGTTACAGAATAACACCTATGCTACCTAGTTACAGAAACAGCTTCCACAGCTGCCTTGTTCAGTAATTTCACTGTCCCAAGAGAGTACTTCTGCAGGGTGACAGACACTGTAGATAATACCTTGTCTTAAACTGGGCACCTGGAATATATCACCTCTGTACAGCTGCTGCTCAGTGCTGTCGTACAGCAGCGCCCAGCAAACAGAAAGCCAGCTGCATGTTTAAAAGTGCTAAAAAAGATTATCAGTCCAAATTTTACTAGTATTTTGTACTTGAAATATACAGAGTGGCGAGCATTGTTATTTCAGTCAGTTTGGGCTCTTATCCAGTCCTTTTAAAAACCCATAGCTGGCATGCAGCATGACGGGATAGTGTTTGGCGAGGGACGTCCGGGCAGTTAATTTAACTGTCACATCGGTGTCTTGTAATGGTACAGTTTTAGAGCCTGGCTCACTGTGAGCAATGAGACACCACTCAGAAGGCAGGCCATTTCAGGACTTTGTTGAAGAAGCCACTAAGCCTGGAGGACTAACAAAGTCAACAACAGTTGAAACAAGGTTAGCAAAGTAGCCTGAAGCCCATTTTATTTTTCTTGGCGAACCCAAAGGATCTGTTAATGGAAATACCACATCTCTAAAACGTTTTTAGATTTAAAAGAACCTGGGGTAAGAGACAGCTTTTCACAAAGGAACCAGAATCGGGAGGAATAGGATGAATTTCACTGTTCAGGAAGCTGTTTAGACTGAACAGTGTGGCAGCAGCTGCTCAGGAGATGCCAGTGTTAAAAGTGGGAAGGGCTACTTTAACACAGACCTGTGAAGGGGTGTGGCAGTTTGTTGGGGGTATATACCTTTCCCTTCATCAGCATTTAGTGCCTAAGCATGGACTTGTACCTCAGCTTTATCTATAGGTACTGTAGCCTAGACTACCTGACACCTTTTGAAAGGGTATTTTGCATTCATTTATCAATTCAAGAGGTTAAGGATCAGTACAAAATTATCAGATAATGGATGTCAAAACCAAGCCCTCATAAAATCAAGGCGTAGAATTTCCTGCTGCAGCAAACTGTGGAAGCGACAGGTATGTAGCTAATTAATAAAATGGATGAGACAAAATTAACAGGAACTAAATTCATCAACAGCTATTGCAGAGGTTTACTCAAAAAACCACCACTTCTCCAAACCAACAAAAACTGTGAGAAGACAGGAGTGTGCAAACCATGTAAGGATCACTGCCTGTATGCCCTCTTTCCCGGAGTACCTCATAAGCCACTGGCTGACACCATGCAGGGCTTGGTGCACTGTGCATCAGCCAGGAAGCACAAGAAACAAGCAGAGGTTTGCAGGGAAAGGACTACCCAGTTACATGACTGAACTGTTACACGCAGACTCACAAGCAGCAACAGTCCCTGCTCTGACACTTAGTGAGTGCTCAACTATGTCAATTTAAATGCTCTTGTGTTTTTTATGATATATATTTAAAATAGAGTAAGGAAGGGATCTGTGCAAATGCAGGCTTATTTCTGAAATACACAGTTGTTGAGAGATAACAGTCCAAATTTTACTAGACTTAATGGTATTCTTTCTTCCTACTCCCGCCCCCCTCCCCCCCCAGTTTTGCCTTGAAATTCAGCCTGTCAATCAAGTGCAGACATTTCTTATAGTCTAGATTATTTCCTGGCTTCCTGCCTTCAAACGTTTACATTCCATAAGCACCAAAAACTGTCCACACACTACAAAAAAGTTCATAGGTTTGAAGTGCATCATTAGTGACAATATTTTCCCAAGACTTCAGAAATTGCTTTTACATCTTTCAGCTTATATACACACAATAGGATTTGCTTCCAAAGTCTCTTTAGGTTTACTTGACATTTTTGTATGCAAAATACTTCAGAATAACCAAACTGATAAAAAACCCAATTCCACTGTAGAAATAAGATGTTAAAGGAAGACTTTGTTCCCTGCTCATCTCACCTTTATTCCTCCCTGTTTGGTTACTGTTTGCTCTACTTCAGCACCGAAAGTCCAGCTGCTCTAAATCTGAACAGACACATGGCAATAAACAGCTAAATGAATTACAGTGAACACGGATGAGCCATATTCTTCCTAGGTATTCACACAGGCATTCAGCTAAGCACTTCAATACTCTGCTATGATACAAGAGCAGTCATTTCACAATGAAATCTTCGGGCTAGAATGTACAGAATCAAGCAAAAACCTCAAAACCACCACAGAGATTACTGTAGGCTGAAGAACATAATATGCTTAGCCTGGTGAGCAGTATCAGCTCGCTAGATCTGAAAGAAAAGGTCTCTCTAGAGACCTGTACAGCACAAAGCATCAGCAAGACAACCATCTGCCATAGTATTTTTTTCAAAATGCCTGATCCTAATCCGGGATTGTTGATCTACTTCACACTTTTGGTATACAGCCATCAAAAGTTTAGCAGTGACATTCAGCTCCAAGCATACAGAGCGGTTTCTGGTTCTGCAGCACATGCTATTTCATCTCAGGTTTCTGGTAAAAGGTTTTGGTCATTTATCTATGTGTAAATAGACAAAAGGCAATTGTGAGCCATCATCTAAACTCTTAAGATTGTTTGGATGTTCTCAAGAGAATTCTCTCATGAAAGTCCAGAAGACCTGAGGGAAGCTGAAGGGAAATATTATTTAATACCAACAGCCTGCCTAGAAAACATGAGGGTTGTGCCTTTGCTCAAAAGAGGCATTTTAGAACACCAAACCACAAAGTAAAGGTCACAGAACGCTGCGGAATGAGGCCTTCTGGTGCAGTGTCAGTCTCAGCGGATACTTAAATCTTCCGCATGCCTTTCAGCTGATCTACAAAGCTATGTCAACACCCTAACTCCATGACCTGCCAAGTCAGCTCTGCAGAAAGCAAGTAGGGGTATCTCAAACCAGCAGGCACCAAGTGAACAAGACCACCAGATTCAGCCTCCAAGTGCCAAGTGGGCTCTGGCTCAAGCAGTGCAGAAGCAAACTCCTGCCCTCTCCTTCCCATGCAATTCAGAGCAAGTTTCCCAGAAAGGGACCAAACCTTTTTTTTATTAATTTTTTTTTAAACTAAATGCTTTTAATAGAAAACAAAATACAAAATAACTCTTTCCAGAAAGCAGAAATATTTAATCTCTCAAAATGACAAACTAGAACGTGCTTTTTCTGCAGATCCTTGTTGTAAATGCTGATGATTTATCTCACAAAGTGTTCATGAAACTGGTATTGCCACATTTTGAGAAAAATCCAGCACTGGCAGAGCTGCCTCTGTGTACACACAATAATTTAGTAATACTATTTTTTCCCATGTCACTTTGTGTGTCTCTCTCCCTGTTCCCCTCTCCCTGGACTGCCAACTTCCATTTACGGAAATATTTCTGTGAGGGGCAGTGGTGGATTGACATGCCCTGTTTCCATCAGGAGTCCAAGCTTAGTTGCTTCAGTTCTGTTGTGCCCTTCTTCCAGACAAGGCAAGCTGTTTCTTACCCTTAAAGCCACCAGTCTACCTCCACTGTCCTCCCATCCTCAAAACACAGTGCAACCAGATTCAGAAAGATTCCTAATTAATGGAACATAAATACAAACATCACAGCTAGTACCAAAACCAAACCCAAATGAGAATGCAGAGATGGGCCCCAACTGAGTTCGGATTTCTGCTCCCTTACTAAAAAGAAAGATGGTATTTTCTACGTAGCTAGTCCAAAATACTCCAGAAGTGCTATAGGGAGCTGTAATATTTAGGACCACTACCATGTAGAAAATACATAATGTTCTTTTCATAGCAGGGTCTTAAAATGCTGGTCCTCTGCAATACCAGGAAAAGAAAAGCAAAAGAAAAAACACTGGGCCAGTAGTTCTCCACACACTCAAGCCTCAGTTAACAGTAGCTAAGATGTGCCCATCAATCAATGCAGGATATTGAAGTGCAGGTCAGCAGCTTATCTGGTTGGAGGTTTCACTTGACTGGACTAGGCTTTTGTTTTCCCCAGGCTACTGGATTTACCACCCTTTTCCATGTCCTTACCAGTACAAGATTAGAATGTATACATTATTTTCATCCCTCCTCCTTTTTGCCTTATTCCATTCGACAGCACAGGCCTTTTTGTGGGCAAGACATTTTAAAGCATTTGCATGAACGTGCCTTTCAAGGGGGCAGAGGAAGAAAAGTGTTTTACAGTCAGTAATCTCAGCTTCCAATGGACTCTGGCATTTAACACACCCACCCACTTCCCTAAGAAAGAAAAGAAAAATTAATGTTCCTGATTTTCTTGTGCAATTCCAGTCACTAGAAGAAGATTACAGGCCATAAACTGTACGCTCAGTACATTATTCATCTGTCCGGTATATACACCAACCAGTTCACTGGAAGACCCATCTGCAGGGGCGTTGCAGTAAGTGTTCCGAATGTCCCAGACCCGGACTGAATTGTCCATCGATGCTGAAGCAATTAAACTACTGTCGGGGCTAAAAGTAAGGCTGGTTATGTTGTCCGTGTGCCCCCTCAGTTCTTTGTAAAGAGCTCCTGACGCCAGGTCCCACAGCTTGAGCCGCTGGTCTTCACCTGCCGATGCCAGGTACTTACCGTTGGGAGAGAAGGCGAGCGCCAGCACGGGGCCGCGGTGCCCAGTGAAGAGACGCACTGAGTTGCCTTGCTGAGTGCTCCACAAGCGCACAGTTTTATCCGTGGAGCCCGTTGCTAAGTAGTTGGAATTAGGGTGGAACTTGACGCAGTCTACATCCGCCAAGTGGCCTGCGTATATCCGCAGTGGGTACGTCCGATCAAACGACCAGAGCCTTGCAGTGCGATCGTGGGAACCGCTGGCAAAGTACAGGCTGCAGGGGCTGATATCCAAGTCCCAGACAGGATAGGCATGTCCTTGGTACAGCACAGTGTTTGTAAAACTTCCCAGGTCCCAGTATCTGATGGACATGTCCTCAGAACAAGATAAGAGTCCTGAACTGTCGGAAAGAAACCTTGTGCTATACACAGGTCCACAGTGTCCTCTCAGGATCTTCATTTCTGTGCCTGCGCTCTCGTCCTCTTCCTCCTGGTCGGGGAGAAGAAAAAGAAACAAGAAAGGAAAGCATGTTTATCTGCTCAACAAATACAGGAACCACGATGAGGAAAACAGGCGGGTTTTAAAACAGAAGAAGTTATTTTAGACATGGCACATTCTGAGACACAAACGTGTTTCTAACATCTAAGCAAATGCTGAAGAGATGGTGAGGTAATGACTTTATATAATAAAGCTTTTATCCTCATTTTGGATAGCCTTATCCTCACTGCAGAAGGCACCTTAACCTGGGATTGTACGCCAATAGGGAAAG
>NW_009929528.1:8410-11800 GCF_000696875.1 Nestor notabilis
ATTTTCCCATCTGCTCAAAGCATATGCTTATTCCCTATCCGCTCTCTACTAAACATTTGGCTAAGATGTTGGAACAGATCTTGGCACGTGCTCTTTCAGTGTGGTCATTATTGGAAGTGAATCTCACAGTAGAGAAAAAGAAACACAGATGTCTTGAATGAAAGGTAGGAGATGAGAAGACCAAGCATACTTGACAAGCTATCTGCTGGATGTTCTTTCTTATCTCCTCCACATGTGAACAGAAACCCAGTAAGGCTTTAGTATCTATTTCTGCATGCAAGCTCCACCAGGATGCTTTCACATCCTCACCCTTCAACAGCCTATAAGAACAGCAAATGTAGGCAGCTTATTTAGGACAAAGGATCTATTTTGGGTTAGGATAAAATGAATACCCACAAAAAGGACGGCACTGGAAACCTTTTTATCCTGTAATTCTCCAATCCAAGTAGCTAGTCAGCAAGTAAAAGCTTTCACGTTTAAAGACTGTTCAGTGAGCTGTGCTAAAGGAATCTCCTGATGGAGGGTACAAGTCTCTGAAATTCTACTCAAGTAGCACCTCTTGACGCTCAAAGGCTACAGACTGCACAAATTTCAACAAACCTCAGAGTGCCTTTGCCTGGCAAGCTGAGGTCTCACTGACAGAGTGCAAAATAACCATGGCTTGGGGTGCATCTGTGCTCGAGATCACACTTCCTCAGGCTCTCAGGCAGACGCTTTTCCTCAGCACTGAATCAGTAACACTCCTCCATGGACAATCTCTGCACATCAAGCTCAGCACAACATCCTTTTGTTTGTGAGCAGCCCCTTTATCATCACAAACTGGCCCGTTTCCTGCAGAAGGAGCACTTCCTGCTCCGAGAGGAAACCCAATTCCCCAGGGCTGCCAGACTGCCGACGACCAGCAGAAGTCAATGTGTCCCAAGCAGCTCTCTTGGCTGACATGACATCTCCCATACCTCTGACCTCAGGACTCACAGTCAGTTTTGCTTCAGACTTAGCAACAATCCTGGAAGCCCTTCTCCAGTGGTTTCAAATCTCCCTTCAGAGGTGAGCTTAGCTAGCTCGCTGCCTTTTTCCGTCTCAGCTGCATGTTCAGTAGTATGCAGCAAGCCATGTTTAGCAATGCTAATTCTCTTCAGAGCAGTCAGTGCCCATGGGAGTTTTATAACGTGGCTGGGAGCCAACTTCATCTCTGCTATGGAGGTGAGGCAGAGAAATTGCAGGCTCTAGCCTGCAAAGCCCCATTCTCATTCAAATTGCTTTTTCTGCCTCAGATAGAGCATTGCTTGCTGGAATCCACAGCATCTCTAGGCTATGATACCACATTAAAGGGAAAGGCTGATACCTACAGCATTTTATACTATTTAATTATAGCTTTAAGATTCCACACAAGTTACCAGTGGAAGCCCATTCAAGTTACCTATAATGTACTATAGTTTCTGTAAATTCTGCAAGTGCAGGTACTTAATTTTGCCTTCAAATTCATATAGGGCTACTTGGGCTGTCTGCAAGCACACATTCTCTTTTACAAGTACGCACTCTTCTTTACTTGCGTTACAGCAGCAGCTTATTTCGCAATGCCTCTGCAGCATTCAAAACCACACTCCTATACGGTCACAGGTAGTAAATCTTATCTTTTGACTTCTGTTTGACACACAGTTAACATACTGACTGCACAGTGCTGTTACAGCTCACTGAAAACAGTATACCTATAATGCTTCTGAGTCACTGTGTTCTTCCATTTCCTCCCTACAGCAGTCAGTCTGCTGACCAGATTAACAAAGCAGCTGGAAGTGCAGGCACTGTATGACTGCCTCGCAGAACCAAGCCTCATTTCTTTGTCAGATCAAGCACACTACTCCTTTCATTCCACAGCTACTACCCTGTAGATTTGTATCTGCAGCAGCTACAGAAAGGTTACAACCTGTGTTATAAATCAGCAGGGAGGCAGAGAATCACTCTTTGTAGTATTTTTTCATGATTTCAGTTTCACACACCGAGTATGTTTCCAGGATATAACATACCACTGGGCACTACCCAGATATCCATTAGCTCCTTTTGAAGTGGCTGCTGCTGCAGGTTAGCATGAACGATTTGTACTTCCTTGGAATGGACAAGAAATTTGAATTATATAAGCCTATTTTAATCAATAACCTACACACACACTAAAAGCTACCTTTTAGTATGTGAACTATCCATTTTGAAAAGAAGAACTATTAAAACAGATTTTAAGTAATAAAATAGAACTGGAAAACCCAGCAACACTACTAAAGTGAGCTAAAAAGAATTTAACAGTGAACAGTAAGTTTTCCTGAGCAAGTACAAGACTTGCAAAAATTACATTATTAAGAAACTGAAAAGAACAAAAATGTTGGCATGTTTTGTTACACAGGATACCTTCCAAATTATACACCTATAGACAGACTAACTCAGCTATTACTTAAATCAGTAACGGATTTTGCATGACAGTCATTTCGACCCAGAAAAATGTACTGCCGATGCATTTAACCTTGTGAGCACCAAACATCATCTAGCTGACAAAAGTTACCTTGATCTTCCACCCAGCATAAGCCTCAAGGGAATGAGCAAGCCTCAAAAAGCAACAATAACCTCAAAAAACCCTGAAACACACAAAAACCCCTCACCCTGCCCCCTCCCTTTTTTCTAACTAGTAACAGGTTTCCCGCATGTCATCATCTCATCCTGCAGTACTCCGAAGATGCCGAGAGGAAAGATCCCTTAACTGCCCATAGCAGGGAGCTTCCTAGCAGGGAAAGATGAGGGAGTAGGTATGGCTCTCTTTGCAGGACATTTCTTACTGCTCCTTCCACAATTCCCTCCCATCTGCCCTCCACCAAGGTGTCAGCATCATCCCTGCTCATTACCACTTGAAGGACCACTGCCACTTAAAAGCAGAATCTTAGAAGCAGAGCTGAATGGGGTCAAGTTGTACATCTTCACAAAACTTACAGACTGCCACTCTTGCAGCTTGGAAGAGACAGTATTATTTTCTGTTGTAGATTCATGTAGTACCAGCAATGAGCATGGCAAAACTGCAGAGACAAACAATTCATCCACTTGCACAGCTGTAAAACTGCATTTTTATACTGACTTTAAGTAAGAGAGACTATGAAGTGGCATTTGTGAGATGCTACTATAAAGGAAATGGATTTACTTTATCCCCAAATAGTAAGCCTCTCCTACTTCCAGAAAGCAAGGCAACACTGGTGAAGTGCACTGGAGCATCAACTGAGCAAAATTCACTAAATCTAGACCGAGTAAACAATTTTAACCTTAGGGACACAGACACATGGACTAGTAAAAAAAAGTCATTTTCTAACACTTTTGCCATGTCTCAACCTCATTTATATATATATATATTTTATATAT
>NW_009929529.1:0-5937 GCF_000696875.1 Nestor notabilis
CCCCACCCCCCCATTTCTCCATATCTCTGCAGCCTACTTAGAAACATAGGGAAAAAAATCATGTGGTCCGGAGGAGATCCCAACCAAACACTATGCAAAGGAGATGTGACGTCTTCCTACAGATTATCACCCTGAGATGTGTATACATAAGCCACTCTACAACCTGTGCTATGAGCCATGGTTTCTTCTCTGGAACAATGCTTGATAAAAAAAAATCTATCAGTCTTTGTGTATATAAGCATAAGAGAAGCCAGGAGATGATTATGGGTTTTTTTCTTTCTATGCATTGAACAAGAAAAGCAGCATCCTCCGTCCTGGATCCTGGTTTGGTGCTCAAATATCAAAATTATGCTGTGAATTAGAAAGGCCACACAGAATTATCTGAGGGACAGACAAAATGTCTGGTGGTAAAAGAATGACAGAGTTCAATACACTAATAAAAAAGAGCCATTGAGAAATTACTTAAATCTTCACTGTTCCATAAAGGCATCCAACATGAGCTACAAAAAAACTCTTCATTCTAGCAGAAAGAGGCAAAATATGAAGCCATGGAAGCTAAAGAATACACATACAATATGAAAATAGTGAGGCACACATTTTTAAAACACTAGGAGAACTAAACCTCCTGAACAAACCACAAGTGGAAGAGGTGAACTCCCCATCATTCGGTGCCTTTGGAGCAGGACTTTACACCTCTCCAGAATCTGTGCCCCAGACAAACACAGGTTTTGGGCTCCATGCAGGGTAACTAAATGAAATGCAATACCCTGTTATGTGCAGGAAGTTTGGTGATTTAATGGTCCCATCTTGCCTTCAACTTTCTGCATTCAGCTGCTCATAACTATGGCCTTACTAAGCCGTGTTGAAAAGTATCCTGTTCTTTTTTACCTTTGTGTATATGCATGTGGGAATAAAGTCTATAGGAATTCATCTTCTGTGCTGTATTGTGTCACACTAGTCATGCAGCCTCCGATTGTAAAAGAGAACAGCACAAAACATAAGGTATTTTTCTGCCATCTCCACAGGCTTTGGGATCATCCTGGAGCAAGGATTTAACCTGCCCAGTCCCCAACAGCCTGGCAAAACTACCCTATGGCTCTTACAGACAGACAGATATTGGGGCCAAATAGCAATGAACCTCACAGCCTAAACCAAAGCAGACACAAAAGCAAAGCAAGCATCATATGTATCTCTGAAGCAGCCTGGGCTTCAAAGATATTTTTAGGGCATTTATAGTTGAAGTTGGAACCAATTCTTTATGTCTTGTTTGAAGGATATTGCCATGACAGCAAGACCCCAAAGCCGACAGAAAGTGCTTGTCAGAGAGAGGAGGCAACTTAGAAAAATTACTCAAAACACTTTATCTGTCACCTCTATTATTAATGCAGTATGTGTCTTTTCAAAGAAAAGCCAAGGTTAAATTGGGAAATTACTTTAAGGACATAATAGAAATTGTGGGAAATAGAGATGGAAAGGATCTCAGTGCCATTTGCAAACACTTTCACCCACAACTTGTGTGAAACAGAAGAGTGGCCATTTTGAAGACTTTTTCAAGAATAAGACATAAGTCACCATAGACATGGTCTAGAGTGAGGTACCCCTGCCCGTGGCAGGGGGGTTGGAACTAGATGATCTTAAGGTCCTTTCCAACCCTAACTATTCTAGAGTTCTATGATTCTATAGCTCTCTGCAGGACTCGAGTCTTCCTTACTTTCTATGTATGCAGCTCTATGAGGCCTGTCAGATGCCCTCATTGATATTGAGTATCGGTCACCCCATCCTACACTATAAATAAACTAAGCATTGCATGCAAGTTTGGAGGAGAACGTGAGGCATTTTTGGACTTCGAGTTTACGTACCTACATGCACTTCAAAGTGACTCTCTATCCACACACAAGTTCTTTAACCTGGTCCCTCTTTTTCTTGCTTGATTCTCAGACTATCACAGAAATGCAAAAAAACAACTAAAAAAGGCTGAAAAAGCTTACTTTTTATAACATGCAAGGATGTGGTTTCACAATGCAAGGTGTTGCACAGGCAAAGAAACCCAGTTTCCTGTCGTAGTTGACAGGACGATCCCACAACAGCTCTGTCAGCAGGATGAGAGGCAGCACACCACAGCCTGGGGATGCAAAAAATACCCTGTGTAAGGGGGAAGGAATGTTTGAGGGCAAATTCTTTGTAATGTGAAACTCTAGTGGGGTTTACAGGGTATGGCAAAAATTTAGGTAATTGTGCAATACAACCAAGAAGTAAATTTGGAGAATCACCTTGAGAGCAAAGAGGAGGTCCAGCTTGCTATATCTGTATTTTCCAATTCAACTAGAAGAAAAGAGCACACAGCAGGGAAACACAGTCCCAGACACCTGGGAGGAAATTGTGAGTCATCACAATAATTTTTGGTATATATTTCACTATTATAATATTCCTATTTAAAACAACCAAGAGAAGTTCGGAGAAAGGTAGTAAAAGCAAAGCAGAATCTATCATTAAGAAAGGAATCAGGCAAATGGAGCCTCAGGTCTCCTAACCCAAGCCAGACCAATAGTGGGTACAATGTAATGCTGTTGCAGCTTCCTACTTCCGTGTCTATCTGAGGCACTAATGCAGCTAAGATGGAGCATGGGTTTAAGTATAATCACAGGCTACCTTCCATGAGTTTCTTCTTCTTGCTACCAATGTCATAATTAAGCAGTTAACCCTGTTAACACATTGCTTGTTGCTTTGATTTCAAGCCTGTCTAGCTCGTAAAAAATAATTCAATAAATGTGACAGGCAGAAAAACCCACACTTTTCCAAAATAAAACCCCAACTTTCTTGAAAGCACTGACATCATAGATAAAACTCACTGGAGTGGCTGCAACTCAAAATACAGGCAGCATGAAAACAGACTGTGCTTCCCACCATGCTGCAAAGGTCAGGGGGGCACCAAGAGCCTTTCAGCTGGCATGGGTCACTTTAACATAACCAAGAGGCAGGCATTAGAGATATAACCCATAGCAGTAGACAAAATTGGTACTAAAGAACTACCACAAAATCTGAAACATGGTTTTCTCCTAAGTTTGCAGCACGTACTGTACCAGCTAGCATGACTCTGTTCTCAAATCTGTTGATTGCTTCTGAGTTATAATTATTTTTTAATTGCTGTTTAAAGATATTTATACTCTTAAAGAATCGGGATTTTTCAGGATAATTACCTACTGATTTCTAGAAACTGAAAATCTATTTACCAGCAAACTGCAGTGTATGAAAGGGAAAGTTATTTCTTTCACTCTATATTCATTCTAGTGTATCAGAAATCTTCATCAGGACTTGTTTGTGACGCCTGGAGTAACATTTGTTGACAATGCATATCCCAAAATCTGAACTTAATTTTCTCAGGATTTATTTTGTGTGTTCAATCTTGTCATATTTGAACACTACTGCAATCACTATTGCATACAAGTAGTACAAACATTTCTCAAACACAGCACAGATGCACCCTTTTTAACCAGCCATGATGACATTCACAAAAGGAGTGTCTTTTGGTGTCAATGCTTAACCAGGCTTTGCATCAGTGCTTACACAAAGCAGCTGGAACAAGTCAACAGATATGACCGATTTCATTAGTGGTAATAAAACACACCCACTTAGTTAACACTTACTTAGTCCCCATCTGAGTTGACCCAGAGAATGCTTCTTGAAGCTACCATTACTTGTGCTGTTGGCAACCAGTTGAGTGCACTCAGAGATAGCACCTGGGATAATGATTTTTTCCTAAGCAATCTGATTCCAGCACTGTCCAGATGATAAACCTTTGTCATATCCCACTCAAGATAGTTCTGCTAGGGTAAAATGCCAAAAATTCAACCTAGCTTCTCTTCTGACCTGGTTTGAGTTCAGCCCATTTCTATGTTTGCCCAGCATAGCAAATCCAGCTTCTAACCAGAGTATTCCTTCTCTTTTTATTTATTAGGAACCTGTGAGGGTGCTGAGGCGCTGGCACAGGGTGCCCAGAGAAGCTGTGGCTGCCCCATCCCTGGCAGTGTTCAAGGCCAGGTTGGACACAGGGGCTTGGAGCAACCTGCTCTAGTGGAAGGTGTCCCTGCCAGTGGTAGGGGGTTGGAAGTGGATGATCTTAGGGTCCCTTCCAACCCAAACTGTTCCATGATGATTCTGTGATTCTATGATTGATCCTTCCGGATGTAGCTGATTTGCAGCAACATTGCCCATAGCAATCCCACTGCAGGCAACCCACCCTATCTGCTGCTATCAGATGTATCCTTGTATTCTTTTAAGCCCCAAACCAGGTGAAATAAGCTCTTGAGAACTCACAAGTGCCACTGTGTATGCCAGCTATGTTGTGGGTACAGCTGGAAGTGAAGGGTTATCTGGGTGACCTTGCACAGTGTCTGCTACACATATACACAGCAAGGAAGCAGATCCATGGGACAAAAAAGGCTCTCTTGTCAATTTAACAGCAGGATAATCACAGCAGGGTTAATCTAACATTAGGTCACTTGTCAGCAGAGTGGGGCTGGGAAGGACAGTAAACTCTCTGCTATCACACTGGTATTGCTGCTTACCCAAACATCCTCATGCCACCCGTCATCCAAACATAGGATAGGCTAAGGTTGCAATGTCTTCCCTCAAAAAGATTATGTAGATGCCAGGCTTGCCTTTGGAAAGCAGCTAACCTTAATAAAGTGGTGTGATTTTCTTGGTCTTGGCACTCAGGAAGCCTACTGGGCAAGCAGAAAGCCTGTGGGAATGGTTCACTAGTGATTCCATGAGGATTTTCCAATTTTTCCTCCGTTTTTTTCCTGTCTCTTTTTTTGTTGTTGTTGTTGCTACCAGCTGCTTCATATTCTGCCACTTGCTACAGGAGAAGATGGTTCCATCTTGCTAGGATCCAGCTCAGTGCATAGACATCTCAGAATCGGAGCTGCAGCCTGGTTTATTCTTCCAGTTTACAGCTTTTGCTCTGAAACCCAGCAGCAAGTCCCAAGGCACTGTGTGCCAGCATCAGAGACCATGAGCGGTACAGAGGTGATTTCTGGAACATCTTTTCAATTTCTAATTCAGCTCCAAAACCATATTTTTATAACTTAATTTTTTTTCCCCTCTCTGCTCTGATCCATAAACAGAAGAGACACAAGCTGAGAATTATGGAAAGATTCTTACTTAGTCGCATGGAAACCAGTTTTGAGCTTTCCTGGCCTATTGATGCAGGTTCTATATTCAGATTGTACTCGTTTTCCAAAGAAAAAGGCCTGTTTGGATCAGATCCAGGAATATCTTCAGATTTGCTTTGGAGTGGGAAAAGCAGGAATCCCACTAATCTGGGATTCCCATTGGGAGTGAATTTGAAAATAAGACTGGAGAATATCCAGGAGATCTGTATTATGGTCAGGTTAGTAAATACAGACAAAACATGCAACATGCTTATCAGCAGGCAGTGTAACTGGGAAAGCCTGGTCTCCTATGGATCTGTACCTTGAGCTATACTCTCTGATTTTTTAATAACACTTGAGTTCATCTTGTGGCCTTTATCCCAGGGATATTAACAGTGTCTCTCTCATCAATCCACCCTCTGTTATATTAGAACTTGTCAAAAAATAATCTCCTTGGGACCATTGCTAAATGTGATTGAAAGTGCACAAGCCAAAAAAAAACCCTGGGGAAAAGAGTGACAGATAGATGCACAGAGAATATGAGCACAGAAGCCCTGTTTCAAAATGAGAGTAGACTAAAAGCTGGTATACTTGCATTCAAAGTGGTATCCTGCTAATTTAAATCTATCAGTGAACATTTCCAAGTGCACCAAAAGTGCCAAAAGAACAGGTTGTTTGCTTATAAAGGGAACGCCTTAACCATTTAACTATCACTTTTGTCGATTGATGGGGAAATGCAGTGTTACGTGGGCAATCAGACTGGAAGATCACAAACACTCTTGCC
>NW_009929529.1:5968-17981 GCF_000696875.1 Nestor notabilis
ATATGCAGGAACATGAAAAAGTGTAAAAAATGTAAATCAAAGGAACCAGCTTCTATCTGGATTGAATAAATGAAGGATCATTGAAAAATGACAGGGTTTGTGGGGAAACAGTAGTTAGAGAGTATGCTTACACATATGCTTATAAACTTATATACACTTCTGCTTACAAACAGCGCCAGGAATGTTCCCAAGTGCTGGAACTCAGTCCTCTACACTGCTAATTTGCCAGAGGGTCCCTGACATCACTCATCCCAGGCCAAGCACCTTCTTCCAGCCATGTATCAGGTGTTAACATGGACCAAAGGCCAACAGACAGCTTGGTGGCAGCCTCCCAGTTCTGTAAGGTTAAAAAAATAGCAAGTTTAACAGCCTGGAGACAGCCCAGCATGACAGAGCAGTACTCCTCCAGCAGACCTCACCAGCCAGCATCGAGGGAGGGATGCCATGTGCTCCATGCTGAAGCCCAATGCCAGACTAAAGGGTGATGATGCTGTGGGGAACTGTGAGAACTACATGTTGGTGTCAGCACTGCTGAGAAAGAGGTACACCTGACTTTGTGAGAGACATGCAGCTTGGGACAGCACCTGCGGAGGGAGAAATGGGAAAGAAGTATCCACGTACGGATATTCTCACTCACTTCAACAATCTTTACAAGAATAGCCCAAGAGAAAGACCAGAAGTCCTCTTGGTAGCAGCCCAAAGATGCAGCTTGCCCTATACCTTGAAGACAGCCTCACCTTTGAGCACTGGCCTCATAGGCCCAAGTCAATGCTAGCATTAGCAATGTGCAATACCATATCCAGGGATAAACCATAAGGCAGGGCTGCCTGCCAGACCCAACACTGGACAACACCAATATGGACTCTTCTTGAGAAAGTGCTCAAGCTGCTACATATAATCATTTAGGGTCTTTTTCTTTAATAGGTAGAAATCTGTGAGCAGCACAGCACAAGCAGTCCTAGCTCTGACGTCAGGTCTCCCTCCAAAACTGTTTCCTCACTTCTTGCACTTTTCCTGCAGTCTGGATGAGATATTGGAGAGGAACTCTATATCAGGGGCTATAGCGATAGGACAAGGGGGAATGGGTTCAAACTTAAACAGGGGAAGTTCAGGTTAGATATAAAGAAGAATTTCTTCACAGTGAGGGTGGTGAGGCACTGGAATAGGTTGCCCAAGGAAGTTGTGAATGCTCCATCCCTGGCGGTGTTCAAGGCCAGGTTGGACAGAGTCTTGGGCAACATGATTTAGTGCGAGGTGTCCCTGCTCATGGCAGGGGGTTGGAACTAGATGATCTTAAGGTCCTTTCTAATCGAAACCATTCTATGATACTATGATTCTATTTGCTGTTCACCTCTACCTCCAATCTCTCTTGTAATCTTTCACTAGGAAACTTCTTTTCACCTGTGGCACTGCAAGAAGAGAGGAGCTTATTTGCTACAAGCCAAAATTCCCTCAGCTTTTTCAGCACTACCTCTTCTGCCAGCAAGAAAATGTTCACTTTATTCTATTTCATTGCTAATCCACAGCATCGATATGCAAGGCTTCCTCATTAGGTTTGATTGGGATGTATTAATGAACTCTGCCTTCCCCATCCTGTAATCTCTCTCAAATCAGTATTTAATTTCAGTCTTTACCCTAGAAGTGGGGGAAGCTTCACAAATATTAAGTCATCTGGATATTGTAGATAATATCTAGAGAAAAGTGGAAGCCATACATGGATAAAAGCACTGGCACATTCTTTTCCTAATTTAATGGTGAAACTCTATGGAACCAAAGGAAAGATTCCCAGCATCACTTTTTTGTTGAAAAGGTAACTAGCACAGTAAGTAAGGGGAGCATGATAAGAAAGGAGTATGTGAGGAAGTGCTTGAGTGGTGATGGGAAAATCTTAATCCTTTGCTGAAGGCATTTAAACTGAAGGACTAAATTGCTTCCATGTTAATTTTGATGTTACTCTGTAATATCTGTAAGTGCTCTTTGGCGAAGCTCTAATACCTCTGCAAAAGTTAATGTTTTATATCTGATTAACTCAAATGGGTAAGATAGATATGTTATAATGATGGTATGTATTTAAGAAAGACAGGGAAATTAATGGTATGGGTACAACCCCCCTCCACCTTTTTAGGAGGAAAACCTGTGAGACAAAGACTCCACTGTTCTAACACAGGCTCAGGTATAGGAATCCCTCAGCAATTCACTTCAGCTCTGTTTTCAGTTTCCCCATTTGCCATAGGAAGCGAATATTTATCCTTGGGAGATTATGGAGATTAATTTTTTAATTTGCTTTTAACTAATCTTTGTCTTGTGATGATAGAAATCTTTACATGAGTGCTGGATACTATTAAGTATACAAAAACAATGAGATGAAAAACAAAAACATGATTTCTTTTTGAAACAGATTTTTGCATCAAATATTATACAATGTGTAAACCAAACAAGTTAGAAATCGTTCTCTTCTCACAGTCTTGAAGTGTTACGTAGACTCTGCAAATATTGCCTGAATTGCTCTTTTAAAGTATATTTTAGCTATTTACATCTCTTTCAGACAGTCCTTTCCCTTGACAAGACCAAGGACTTCATAGCTTCTGCAGTTATATTTCACTTTGTCTCTTAAGTAACGGCTCTGTGAAAGTAAATGGCAATCAGTTATCACTTTTAGTTTCAGCAATGGCTTTTATTTTTTCCTAGAGGAATAATTTCTTGTGATCTGCAAAAGCAAAATTAAAAGAAAAGCACAGAAAATTGTTTCAAGTGATGAAGAGCACAAAATAATAAATTATGAAAGGCAAAGGTGTTTGAGCAGGCATCTTTTCCTACATCAAATCTCACTGAAGAAACATGTTTGGATTAATTCAGTGGATACTGGAATGTGCTGTCCCTCTCAAACTGCAGCAGATGACCTTTGGAGAGGAACTTCCTCATGGTACACTAGAAATGCCATGGTTTTCTCTCTTTCTAAAGGCAATGTACAACAGCAACCCAAACTGCCTGGAGTTAATGACTTCCAGGAAGCACAGAAAGGCCCTGTGTTGGTCTAACCTCTTCTGGGAGAAGGAAAATCTGGTTTTCTAAATCTCCTATGCAGCCTTGACTTGATGAGGAGTCATTCTTCCTCTTCAGTTGTAACTGGGGTTTATTAATAGTGCCAGGCTACTGCATTTTACTCCAGAGGTGGCTCCACGTGTGTGGTGAAAAGGATGATCTCCATCTACAGCTCATAAAGAGTTTTATATAAATGTCCATTCCCCATGTAATGGCAACAGCCAACAGTTTTATTAGGCAATATAAAAAGATATTAGGGATATAAACTGTAATGCCTCAGGGCAGAAGCCAATCAATGACTGTCTGGAGTTATCCAGAAAAAACTTCCTGTCGGCAAGTTATTCCCTCATCATCTACTAGGGCGTTTCTTGCCTCCCTCCGTAAAACATCAGGAGGCAGACACCCTCTGAGACAGGCTGCTGAATACCACCAGTGTCTGGCTGGGTCCAGCCCAGCAACTTCCCAGTGCTTGCTGCAATGCATAAATGAAGTGCAGCACTTCACTTTATCAAATGATTGATCTCCAGTGAAGATCAATCCAGGAATTCTCCCATGAAACTTATGCTTGCTAAAACAAACATAGAGTTCTTCTTTTTCAACTCTGTATTAGTTTAGTTCAGAAGATTTCCTTGCTATGTTCAAGCAAGTAGCAGATGAAATGGCAATAAGCTCCTGATTAGTCAGATGGTGAAGAGGACCAGAACAGTGTGATGAATCCTGCAGTCCAGAAGGTCACCATCTCAGCTGTTGCCTTGGGACTCTGGTAAAATCTATTGGGCCTTCCCTGTCTCACAACACTGCATTACCAACCTTTAGGATGCACACATCCCTGCAGATAGCCTCCAGCTTTCCCAACCACCTACTGGGCTCTCCTCTTGCAGACCATGCCTCAAGTGGCTCATCCGCTCCTCTCAGGTTTTACTTTGTTTTAGCCTTTTAACATGTCTCTCACAGAAGCATCATTCCTCAGGCAGGCCCAACCTGTGTTCCTCAAGCTCTTTGCTTTCCCGTTTCCTCCAGCTGTGTGTCTCTTAAACCTCCACTCATCTTTCTTTCTCCCCAATCTACTTTCTCCTGTTGTCCTAAGCTTGCCTTTAGCTGGTTCTCTCCCTTTGCCCTTGCTGCTTCTCCCTAGTGTAGTTAATTCCAGCATCTAATTGACATACACGAAATAAGAGTAGCTTGACAACCTTATTGAATGCATGTCACATACCCTAACGGCTCCAGGAGCCCTGTGGAATATTTTGAGTAACAGCGGAGTGTAACAAAGACATTAAAAAGGCTTGAAATTTTGCTACCAGGAATAGGATTGCTGTTTGTAATAAAACACACTTGTTAGTTGATATCACTGGATTATTTTGTAAGGTAACCTCCTAAATACAACATAGAAGCTAGTGCTACTTTCTGAAGTTGGGTTTCCCGTGGGTTGCTACCTCTTCCATCAGACAGAAATAGCCATAACCTCATCACACAACCTGCTCAGGTTGGAATACCTTTCTGTCTGAAATGGTGCTGGTGAGGGAAAAGGACGGGATCTCTTTTGAGTGAGATGAGTCTTGGTTTGTGTTGTCTCTAGAGGGATGGCAGGGTGACGCATGTTAAATCACAAAGATCAAGCCCACCATGGATCCCAATGCAGTGCTCCCTTCGAGCTTTCTGTATTTGCAGTTTGGTTTGCTGAGGAAACACATTGTTCAGTCACACTGCATCTCACTGCTTCTGTCAGTCAGTCTGCTCCCAAAACTTCTGAATCCCTGTTTAGAAGGGCAGGGATCTCAAAGATATTAAATTCCTGTAAGATTTATAAAAATATGTTGCAAGAAGGAAGAAAAAGATTGAAACAGACTTACCATATACCAATGAATTCACTTTACAAAGAGATACCATCACTTCTCTAAAGTGGAAAAGATCTCAATTTGCATCTTAATAGAAACCAGAGAATCCATTTCTGCCCTTCTGGCCCCAGGATAAGAGTTGCAACTATGATCAGTTTCCCAGATGGAAGGAAATGACAGAGCTTCCGGATTCTTAGTGGGTATTGAACAGTCAACGATTAAGCAGGTCCCTTTCTAGTTGTTGCAAATTGCCCCCCAAAACTCGCAGCACCTGTATTAGGCATTTTTAAACATCTTCAGCCCTTGTTCTTCCTTTAGATCTTCCTTTAGCCCCCAGACAGAGACTAACTTTCCATGCGTGCTATCGGTAGCAACAGAAACCTGTGCAGCTATCTCCACAAAACTGGGAAAAAGGTATCAGCAACAAATAGAGGCTTTCCAAAGCTGGATCTTCTGACTGAAGGAGCTGTAAGGCAGCAGGCGCTCATCAGGTATCAGCACTCAAAACACAATGACAGCCCAAGCTGGCAATGCTATATTTGTCTTGATTAACTTTTATCACATTTTATCCTTTCATTCCAGCTGTTATTTAAACCTTTATGGTCTCTAGTTTCCTCTTTATGTCCTTTTGGATAGTTGACCATTCTTACCTGCCTTTACTGAAGTCACCCACCACTGGCACATTGGATGTTCTTATTTATCAGCTGTTTGTTTACTTTTCCCCTCTCTTTTATCCTCTCCTTTCATCTTGATTTTCATCATTGCTATTTGTTATATCACTGAGTGCAAGCACCAAGGATTGTGGTTAGGGAATGATTCAGCTGGAAGCAGAGGCAGAAGAAGCAGCATGCAAAGCCAGCACTGGAAGTATGAATTACACCTGCCAACCTGTCATTAACGTGACCACCAAAAGAGGGAGAATAACAATGCAGTCAAATAGGACTCACATTCACATCTCAAACTCTGCTCATTACCAAGAAGGCTTTCAGGAATGACAAGTTTTTAATCCTGTAACTCTATTACAGGCTGATGCCAACAGCAGAAACTGGAGCTGTGATTCAAGTTAAGCTAGGGTGGCTTGGCATGGCAACTGAAAATTATCTCACCTCATGTGAGATGACAGCTATGGCATGAAACCACAGATAAGCTGGCATTTGTAAATATATACTTTATAGACATTTTTTTTTTTAAACCAGGTAGCATGAAAGCATACAACAGCAAAAAACCTGTGAACCCAAATAAACATGATCATTACTTCCAGCTGAACTGTTATGCACAGCCAAGCAATGCCTTCTGCTCAGTTAAAGCAAAGAGTTTGCTCAGAGTACGTTATACCTTACCCTTATTTTCAGAAGTTTATAGTACAGCTGGTAAAATTTTGCTCTGGTTAAAAGATTGATTTATAGGGACTCTATTCCTAAAACAGGAAATGAGTATTTCATCCCCACAAATTTAGCAGGATTTTTTTTTTTACTTTTAAGTTCCACAAAATCTGTTTTTGTTTCTCATAAAGGGTCCAGTCCAACTGCTATCAAAATCTGTAGAGATTCCGCCTGACTTCAGCTGGGCTTGGCTCATGCCCTGAGGCAGCGCTACAGAAACAGACAACACCTAATGAAATTATGTGTGCAAAGGACCAGGGAATCCCATACTAAATCCCCACCCTGCAAACAGCCATGCCTAAGCTTAAATGTGCATTAAAATTCAAGTCAAAAAGCTACTCATGTCTATCAAGTTAAGCACATGTTCAACTGTTCACTGGAGTCGGTTCTTGGTACAATGAACAGAAAAAGCTGTACAGAATTACTGTGGGTAAGATCAGTCCTTCCCTTACGCTGCACAGTATCCTGAATCCTTAGGGCTTTCTCCTCTCTGGTTACAGGACCTTTTACATTTTTTATCAAGTTGCTTTCATTTCATTCCTTCTTGTGTATTAACTAACATCATGTATTTCTGCAGCATCTTTCCACTGACCTCAGAGCGCCCCAAGCAGAAATATCAGGACTATTCATCACACCCTGTTATGTGTGATATGTAAAATTAAAGGACCTCAGTCCAAGACAGACCTCTAGAAGGTAAATCACTGTAAAATACGTAACAATAGGTATGCTTATCTGTCTAGAAACAGGAGACAGACCAAAAGTGATTATGGCTTTGCATCATAGAAAAACTGAGGCACAAACATAACTCAAGATTTCTCTCAAGTCTTCCAAGATACAGATAGCGGAATAGGGAATCAAACTGCAAATTGACAGGTAAATTCACAAAAAGCTCATCCTTTCTTGTCTTATGATCCCCACTGACTCACTTTATTTTTTCCAAAATGGAAAATCGAACTCAAGGAGGTTAAGGGAGAGGTCAAGGCCTACCTAGAAACTCATTGGCAGAACTGAGGAATGGGAAACTTCTGGCTCCACACAGCACTTCCTTCCTCTCTCAGATCTGTTTCAAAGAAATAAGATGAAAAAAAGCCACAAAACCTTGCTCTCAATTTTCTGCAAGCAGGATTTGGTATGTTAGATCAAGCCATTAAATGCAGCTTATTATCCTGATGGAAGGTAACCATTCCAGCATCACGTCCCATGTGTTACCTTCAGCTCATTGGTCTGGTCTGTTCCCTGCAAAGGGATGCTGTGGATTTGATCCACTCCTCTTGGAATCAGTGCTACGCACTAGCACAAATAACACCAGGCTATGGCTGGGATGAGAGAAACAGAGCAAAGAGTAAAGCAAACTTAAATAATCAAAGCTAAACAATCAAAGCTGACCCAGTCCTTCACAAATATTACTGTAGCCTTCAAATGGTGGAAGATGCAGACACACCAGCTCAAATATTTCCTGTCTGCGTGGGATGGCCTCACTCCACGAGTTTAAGTCAAACGTCTGACATTCGGCTCCTAGAGATGATAATAGTTTTGTGCTGCAAGGCATAATATAGCATAATACAGGACAAATGCTTCAATATACACTGTCAAAATGGATTTTTTGATGTGTGATCTCATTGCAGTCTCTAAACGAGATGGAGAGATGTGGTAAAACCCCAGTGCAATGTTTTCTGCATTAACAGGAGATCTTTCTTGTTGAATGGCATTGCTAGCTAGCAGTAAGCTATGTGCTGTACCTATCCCCTTAATTATTCCTGTGGTAGCAACTGCAGGCTGCAAGCCCCTCTGTTGCTGACCATCCTGCGGGTTAGTGCCACGCAATGGCCCTGGATAACATCTGTGCAGGAATCTCTTTGAGGAAAAGCAAAGAATGGCCTCAAAGCACGTTTCTGGTGTCATCACCATTAAGCTGTTTTGTGCTTCCACATCACATTAACTAGAGAAGTCTGTGAGCACTGTTGCTACTTGTTAAGCCTCTTAACACTGCGAGAAGTAAGGAGAGACAAAAAAGCTGCAAGAAATTTGTACGGAATTCCTTGGTATGACCAGGTTGCTGCTTCTCTACAGGGAATCAGATAGTCAGAGAGAAACCCACCGGCAGGATATGAGTCTGTGATTTGCTCACATCAGTCTTGAGGCACTTCTGATTTGGGAGATTTTAACTCTGAGATAAAGAAAAGGCTCCGAGCAGGAGATACCAGAATATCTTGTTCATAATGATGGACCTGAAACCCATGGAATTTGCTAGAAGTGAATAGTGATTTTCAAATCATTCCGATGACATTTTGAATAATTAATTATTTTAAACCCCAGTTTAGTGAAGCACTTGAGCACTGTTTGTAAGTCCCTCACTGTACAGGCTTTAATCCCATTCTTAACCAATGCTTTACTGAAATGACACCTGAAACACTGATCTGTGCAATGTAGTCCCCAAAAATTCACTTTGGAGTGCTGTAACTTTCCCCCTTTTAAAAGAAGAAAAGACAAAAGCATTGCCAATACATATGAGAAATAAGTGGATGTTTTCATACACAATCCCATCCAAAGTTCAAATTTCAGGCAAGCACAATGAATATTCTTGTTACATGCCCATGCCTAGTTCTTCCACTGAAACCTGCTACCCAGACCTTCTATTGGTAGTAAGCCCAGAAAGGCGATCGTAGCCCATGGAACACCTTTTCCCATGTTGGTGGCCTGTGGCCCTACAAACAGAAAGCAAGCATTCTCACACTGCAAAACATCAGTAGTATGCTGGATCAAGTTAGATTTCGGATCAAGGAGACAGTGGATTATGACTGATTACCTTTTCAAAGTAACTCACACAGCAGCCCTGGGGGACAGATTGCATTAAAACTTTTTCAATATGCAAATAGTTTGATACTTTGAAAAATAGCAGTGTTGCCAACATGTGGCCTGGTGAAGGAAAAAGTGTGTTAACTTGCACAGGCAACTGTCTCTAAAACAGTGTATAAATAGCCCTTTGCATTAATTCAAAGTGAAATGTCAGTGTTTCATAATTTATGGTAGTATGCTGAGATTCAGCTTCAATAGCTCACTGCTGGTTCAGTTAACATCAGGTCTGAAACCTGTCTTCCTGTCTTGTGAACCTTGAAACTTTGGGAAAACCTTTTCTTTCTGCTTGGATTTATTTTTGTTTATACTGGCTGAATTATGTATGATCATTTCAGTGAAAATGACTGAGTTAAGAGAAAGTGAAATACTCTTGTCGCAGTGGTTGACTCACGTCTTCTTGAATCTGATCATCTTGGCAGGATGGGGGAACCTAAAAGCTGTTTCTTGATCCGTGTCTGTAGAGCACGATGACATTATTAATCAGACATGATAGTTATGTTACTGTCTTTCCAGCAGTCATTTGAAGCTGTTCACCTTTAAAGATGTACAAATTATTCTGAGGTGTAAGTAAGTTAGGAGCTTTGCTTTTGGCCATCCCTGACTTCTTACCTGACTTGGGCACCTCAGCCATCCTGCCCCCATCCTCTCACGGTGGTGTAAATTCTACTGAACCTGACAGATACACGACTGTAAAATGGTGGTGTGGGAGACAACGCAATTCCTTCTGCCCTAGTTATTCCTTAAGTGTAAGCTGGGAACTGCTCACCTCCTTGGGAAGAACAAAACCCACACGATAATGAGATTGTTACAGATGAACAAAAATGTTATACACATGCAAAATGGTCTTGCTAATCAACAGAGCTCAATCCCTGCTGGAGGAAGCTCCAGAACAACAACAGAAATCATTACCATGCTGGTAGAGTTGATTAATAAGGAAAACTGCATTAGCTACTTCTACTAATACTCATTAGCATTTATACATCGTAACATTCACTAAATCTATGTGTAAATAGCTTCCTTAAGTGACAAGTCAGGGTGCCTGAAGGGTGCAACATGATGTTGCTGATGTTTCCAGTTGTGTGGGCTTTGCTTGGCAAGGGATGCCCCTGCATTGCTTAAGAAAACCACCGAGAGGGAGCCAGGGTAGGAAGAGGACACAGGGAGGCACCTTCTGAAGCAGGTTTGCCATAAAAGTAAGTGAAAGCTGCATTCCAGGGAATATTTCAATGGAGCTAAACAGGGAGTAGTGGAATATGGGGTCAAACCCGGGGTACTGCTACTAGGCAGAGTGTGGGTATGGACAACATGGCCTTGTGGAGCCTCAGGAAAACACTATGAGGAGCAGGATCTCCTCCTCCCAAGGACACAGTCCAGATTTGGGCACCCTTCTGGTTCCCCTTAGGAAGAGGTAGCAGAAGCAGACACACAGAAAGCATCTGCGTTGGCCCAGATGCTGTCTGTTAATGCCTTTTGTTCCATGATACCAATTTCTGGATAGAGGACTTTCAAATAATGTAGTTTAAATTTAGAAAGTGACCATTCAGTTATCAGTGCAGTTGAGAATTATAATGAAATAGAGCCCAGTACCTCGAAAATACTGGTCAAAAGATGATTATCTGTGTAATGTGTGTTTTCTGGAGTTCTTGTGCAATTATCAAACACTATTTTTAGACTGGTTTTCAGGAGAGTTGTGTTTAGTTCTTGGCTCTGCCACAGACTTCCTGCACGACCTTGGGCAAATCGGTTTCTTTCTCAGTACCATCTGCATCATAATACACTTTCCTCCCACTCTAAATTTGTCTTGTTGATGCAGATTATGAGCTTTTTGGAACAGGACATCTCCTCACTGTGTTTATTTAGTGAGTGACACAGTGGGGCTCTGATCTTTACTTGTGACTCCCAGATAGCATCTTAATGTGATCGATAACCTGCTAGAAAAGGTGACTTGCACAAGATCACCTTCCAGTGCCAATGCAACCAGGTGGTGGGTATAAGATCACTAACTCCATTGTGGATTTTAGACAAAGCTGGTGTTCGTTACACACTTTCACTGCAGAACTTTAAATTTCAGCTGGCAAATTTTACCAGAACTTTTTGTATTTATTTGCCTTCTCATTTTTCACAGCACAGACCATGCTTTGTGATTATTGTCCTGGTCCCTGCGATTAGAGTGGAGCTGCTGGTTGGTTTTGTTTGCTCACTTGCTTTTTCACCTTCACACTAAATTACAGCAGCAGATTGACCGGGGCATGAGAGTGTTTAATGGAGCTGGTGAAGGGCACTATGCTGCCGGTCCTCATGGGGACCTTCCTACCTGTTCTTTGGTTTAATGGTTGTGATCTGCAGCCAAGTAGGAGGCATGGACAAAGTAAAAACAGCAGCAGTCTAGAAACCAAACAAAATTAGCAGCACTTCAGAGCTCTCACAGAGGAGGGAAGAGCTGAAGGTGGATGTTGTTTAAAGAAAGAGAAATAAAAAGGAAAAAGGATGTGAAAGCGATCTATTTCTCCCTTGAATGAGATATGTGGTCAGGCAGTGGCCTGGGCTCCATCACTATAAAAGGAACCGAATAGATGATCAAGCAGGTGCCTCATCACAACATCCTATTAAAATAGGCAGAACGGGAACTTGGACATCAGTTCAAAGGCGCTGAAGGCACTAAATATATTTCCTCGCTAGTAAAGCCAACGGGAGCAGCTCTTGGGAGAGTCTTGGACAGCGGAGTGTCACAAGCTATCACAGACTTAGGGCTGAGGAGTGTAACCGTGCTTACAGGCAAGTTGCACGGCGCTGGTACCCAGGAGCCTACCCCGGAAAGGGGTCCCCCGGGGGAAGGGGATTACCAGCGCGGGGACCAGCTCTCCCGGCACCGCTCCGGCTGCGGACAGATCGGCGCAA
>NW_009929530.1:0-2308 GCF_000696875.1 Nestor notabilis
GAAAAGATTGCTTTCATTCCTGTTTAATGTACTAAAGTTAAAATACATTTAACTATTCCATCTGAGTTGCGCTCACATCTGCTTCTCTCCCCAACTTTTTGCTGAAGCAAAGTAGACTGCCAGACTAAAATGACTAAGTGTCTAATCCAACTAGTCTACAATTTCATTTTAACACATGATACTACTGACAGAATGCTTTTGAGCAAAATGGTGGAAATAATCTGGTTTCAAAAACTTAACAACTTGAATTTGACAATTCAAGCACATCATTAAAAAATAAAAATAATCATGTTCCCTTTTACAGAAATACACAACACAGCACACTCTTAGAAATTAAATAACTGAAATCTTCTCAAAACAGGTATTTTTAAACTCAGCCATATCTTATATTTTAATAGAAGCAGAATTTGCTCTAAAATTATTTTTAAATGCTAGTCTGGGATTTATTTTCTTTCTGAGACTTATGCACCCCAAAACAGTAACAAATGGAGTACAAAAATAGTTTCTAAACATGGATCCTCTCTGCTTCAGTCAAAGAAAATTTTATGTCTAAGCTGCAATCTTGACAACTTAAAAGTTGTTGGCTGCAATAGCTATACTGTCAACTCCTCTGTCCCAAAAGTAAATACATAGCTTATGCATATAAAGCAGTTCTTAACCACTTAAAACAATCCCTAAGCTAAATAAGCTATGCCATGAAAGAAAGGCTTTGTGACCATAGCATTGCATTAGACTTGGTATAACAACATGGTAACAATGGAAAGAGACTGGGCTGTGTTTAGACACTTGTAAATTAAGTTACAACACAGTCATAAGTGAACCAAATCCAAACATCTGCAAAGACAGAGTCTTAGCCAAAGTATATTCTGTAAGAAACATTCAAATTCTATGACCTTCTGCATTAGGCTTATAGAACATGTTTTTATTTTTGTTGAAGTTTCTCAAAAGGAAAATAGCTTCTTAGTCCACTGGAGTACTTCAAAGTTATACAGATTTGAATACTGAATTCCCTTCACTCAAGTTTCAAGTCCTTATCCACAGCGTTCTTACATAAATAACTATGCTACAATAACTTACCTTCAACTGCACTGGATGTGTTACATTCTTCAAATTCAATAGGGCCTTAAAGAAATGACAATGAAGATAAGCATTAAGACAAATTTAATCTAACACATTTTAACAACTATCAATATTTCCTGAAAATACTAGATAATGTAATTATAAATTTAGATGGTATCTGAAAGGTGCAATTGCCCTGCCAATTGTAAAACAGATTGCAAAATCATACATGTACAGCAAATCATTAAATATATTCATTCTTTCATACTGAAAAATCAAAACGCTAGTGCACACTGTCCAAATACTACTCGGTTGCCTATGTTATTACAACCACACAAAACGTGTCATTCAAAACTGCATTCATAGTATAGTATCAGTGTAAAGCTTTCCATTTATCTTGTTTTTATGAACAAGAGCTATATAAAGAAAAATTAAAAAGGAAAACAGCAAAACTATAGCCCTAATTTTCAGATCCACACTTCTGCTAACTGTTGCCAGTTCTTCTGTTTCCTCTTCGTAGGCAGTTAAAAGTGGCATGCAGAATCTTTAACACAGCAAGATGAGGATTAGAATAAATCATGAAGATTAAACAGGACAAACAAACACAGAATACTAGTTAAGTACTGCATCTAAATGAATTCATTATTATGGATTTCAATTGCAGTTCACAGATGACAGTCAATGGTCATCGCAAAGTGAAGTCCTAACACTTCTTCAGTCTGCCCAGGTCTAGAATTTGTTTAAGCCGTTATGAGCAATTTTAGGGGGCAAACATGCAGAAAAAAACTGATTTTCCGTAGAACTTTGTTCAGGTAATGACAGAATCACACCAGCACTTTTGCAAGTGCAAAGAAAACCGAGAGCACAAGCAGGCAGGTGCCATTACTTTCAGCCCACAATAAAAGAATGACCATTTTGTCCTGTGTTTGCTTGCAACTGTATCCACATAAGAAAAAACAAAGTTTAGCATGCCAGCACTGTGACATAGCACTTACTACTTATATAATCATAGAATGGTTTGGGTTGGAAAGGACCTTATGGTCATCTAGCTCCAACCCCTCTGCCATGGGCAGGGACTCCTCACACTAGACCATGCCACCTACGGCTCTGTCCAGCCTGGCCTTGAACACCACCAGGGATGGAGCATTTAACACTTCTTTGGGAACCTTTTCCAGTGCCTCACCACTCTCATAGTAAAGAACTTCTTCCTTATAACTACACCTGAACTTCCCCTGTTTAAGTTTAAACC
>NW_009929531.1:0-6185 GCF_000696875.1 Nestor notabilis
CTGCAGTCCCGGTTGGACGGGCCCCTTCAGCCCGGTGCGGCCCTGAGGCCTGGCGGACGCTCAACGCATACCTGGCCTTCCCGGCGTGGCCTGGGTTGTGTTTTGTGAGGCCGTGGTCTGAAATGCGTCAGGAGATGTTATTTATAAAATAAGGAACTGTCTTCTTTGAGACGTTACCTTCGGTGTTCTAATTTAAGCTTGTGCATACTTAGAGGCTGTATGCCTTGTTTACAGATGAGTGGTTTGGTCTCTCATAATTCATATAATGATGTAGTCTGTATTATTGTGCAAATACTCTTGGGAATTCAAATAGGCTGCGTGACTGCATTAACTTTCCCAGACCTTTGCGGAAACCAATGGATAATTGTTGTGTTTGTCTCAGTTGCTCTTATCTGAACCTTGTACAAACACTGCAACCTGTCGTTTGGCATTTCACAGAAAAAAATAACTCCATGTGCTATATTACATTAACAGGGTTCTCTCTGTCTTCACACTTGTACATAGATTTCATAAAATCAAAATTGTGTAGAAATTTTAGGGTGGGGTGCTGGTTACAGGTGTCTGAAAGTTTGCTCCATTAGATCTAGCTGATGTAGCTATAATGTATGTAATTGTGTATCTAGCTCCCTTCCTCCACCCAAGTCATTGCAGCATGCTAAATTGTATGACTAACACTAGGAATATATCTTAGGCTGCCAGTCATATATTATAAGCTATTAGGCATTATTAGCTAATTAGCACTTAGCATGGAGCTGTTATAAATAGCACTAAAGCTTGCTCTTCACATATACACACAGCAAGAAAGAGGATGGAAGTAGGGCTCTTATGCAACCATGTTAGTCCAAAGCTAAGAAGATATTTTGCCAGGATTGTCAGTAAAGATGATGGTGTTGAAATAAAATCAGGATTTGTGGCTGGAAAGGGTATATGGAAGTCATACCAAATGTGTAAGTAAAACTCGCAAGAGTTCAGAGGGACTGCTGGTGACATTCATGGCTTCTCTAAGGGCTGGACTATGAGATTCCAGGAGGAGGCACAAACCAGTTATGTTGAGGACTATGGACCTAATGGTTGCATTTCTTAAGAGGAGAGAAGACTGAAGCAAGAAGAAGGTTTCCAGCCATTTGAAGAATGAATTTCTGGATTAGAATCTGAGAGTCTGGAAAGAACTGTGGCACCTTCCCACCGCTTGCACACCAGATCTTGACAAATAAGGACAACAGTGTTTTAAACCTTGAAAATTATCTGTGTGCCAAACTTGAGTTTTTACAAAAAATCATATTTTGATGGAAATTTGGAGGAAAATATTTCTTCATCCATGATGGTGGTAAACAGCTTCGTTGTCCAGCAATCTGTAGTAGGACTGTCAACAGATTACTTTGCCGAAAGGTTCACTAGGTACTTTGTACTAGGTACTGCAAATACTAGACAGAAAAGCGTATAATGTGCCACCTGCAGCAGAGCTTTGTCTAAGAATTGCAAAGGAGGCACAAGAGTAACTAAGTCTTCTTCTGGGGCTGCCAGTGCTTCACAAGAAGCAACTGTGCCTTTCGAAATAGAAGAGTATCCTAAGCATGAGAAAAACCTTCCTCTACACAAAAATCTTGGAAAATACCAACTAGTGTTAAGTCTGTATTTTTAAAAAAGCTTTCTGATCTATCAAGGAATTGTTTCCAAGTGCCTTTATCCTAGGCAGTGCCTGAGGATCTTCAGATTTTAAATCTGGGAAACAGCACTGGAGATATTGATGAATGACCTACCCTCTCTGATGACAAACAAGCATTTGTAATATAGATTTATATCTTACTGGTTTTGATGTAACCAAATGTAGGATATTGTAAAGCTAGCTCAGGTGGCAGGCTTTCCAGTAATTATTGGGCCTCCATCCTTACTTGACTTTATTGCTATCAGATGAATTTTATAAACCATGCTTTTTGTGGTTCTGAACATTGATCCCAAAAAAGGATGCAATTAATACAATGTATAGCAGCACAGACATTTGGCAAATGGGCTGCAGATAGCAAGCTGTGTGCATTGATGATTCTATTGATTCCATCCCGTATGAAGTTTAGGCTCTCACTTAGGGTCTTCAAGTCAGTTACTGGACTTGGCTAAGAAACTTAGAATACAACTTGATGTCTCTGCTTCTCAGTGGTGGAAACTTGTATACACAATAAATTATGTAGAAATGACAGACAACTGTAAGTCTCACAGGCACTACAGAAAAATTAACTTCACCACTTCTTACCTCCTTCCCATAGTGATGGAATTATAAGCCTTGCTGAAACAGTTCAATAAAGAAAGCAAGAAAGCAGAAATAACAGTGGACTAAAGCACACAATGGCAAGATAAAGCAGGGCTTCTGTAAGGTAAATGTAAGAGGGAAAGACATAGGAACAAAAGTTCAGTACTAATGAAGATGGGGGAACCCAAGGAAATGTGGAATGAATGATGGACAGAAGCAGTTAAGAATGTGCATTTTTTTTAAAAAGAGAGAGAAATATGGGATGAATTTGAGTGAGAGGTGGGGAAATAGTATGTAATTAAGATACTAATTTCTTTCCTGCATGTAAAACCATGACTGCAGAGTAGTTTTTGAGTTGTATTCCTCCTAATCCACTTTGTGCATGGTTTGCCTCATTCACGTAGGCTGAATGTAACCATTTTATATTCTTCGTTCAGCTGGATGGAATTACAATTAGTAAATATTATTGCAAGAACACACTTTTGTTGAGATAAGAAAAAAACATTTAAAAATTTGATAAGTTTTTATTTAGTTGATTTAAGCAGACAGTTACATTTTTCATACTTTTTTAGTGATTAATATAACCAAAAGGATGTTTCAAATGGGAGAACAATGGTATAGACTCTTGGGGAAGGGAGAGTTATTTTTTAAATGTGTGTAACATGACATGCTCAGTTATCTTTTACCTTCTTCCTTCTATGTACTAAATCTAGGACGAGGCATCCTTGGACAAGCCAGAAAGTTCACAGATCCGAATATAGAGGGATAATGGTACAGAAGAGTTCGGTGGGATCAACGAAAAGTATCCCAGAAGTATTCCCAATTCATTGACAACTGAAAAGACAGTCTTTTCTCACTACTTCAATTTCGGTTTTTTTAAATATTGGGAAGCGTTCTTGGTTTTTTATTTAGGGGTTTTTGTTTTGTTTTTCATTTTTTGAAGAATGACTTCTAAATGAACTACAAAAGTTTAAAGCAAATAATTAGCTAAATATGCTATGTAGAAATACTAAAACAATGTTTAAATTTAACAACTGTAGTTAAGAAATTGTACTTTTATTGATTAAGCATTTGTTCAACATACACTGGAATATTCAATTCTAATGACCTAGGACTTGAAAAAAGAATGTTTGCAAAATAGTCCTTGTCTATCATCTGATTTTAATCAGATATTAATTTAAGCAATAATTACCCATTTTCAATAAGAGAAAATTACTTTCCATGTACTTAAGTCAATGCTTTTATCTACAGAAAAGAAGTCTTTTTCCAAATTATTACAGATTATTTAACCTTTGCATATCTCTTTAAGAACATCTTTAAGATGTTTTTCCTTTAAGAATTTTAAGCACCAAAACTAATTTAAAAGGTACAATGGCAAGAGGTTTTAGCCATAGTTGGCAGATATGTCAAAACTGTTATCAACCGCTATATTTGATTTGAACATTAGAATGGATCCAAATTTTCTGCTGTATAGTTGCTAAATAAGCTCTTTGATTTTGAAGGCAAGAGGTAAAATTAAATATATTAACTATGCTCAAAACATGTCAGCTAATACAATTCAAGAGACATGAGTTTTAACAGGATGATTCATAATGTAGGCTTTAAGCACTAGCTGCTGAGGACGTATGTGATCTAAACACAATGTAGAAGTATAGGGTTTGTAAGGTTTGCACATTGTGTGCTAAAAATAGGCTGCTGTTCAATAAAAACTAGTTGGTGCTTAAGTGGAAGAAGATAATAGTAAGATTTATAGCAGGACCTAATATAGACAATGGAAAAGTTGCAGAAATCAATGTTGTTGGTATAAATATGCTTGTTTCAGCATATTCTTACTGCTTGGCTATCTAAACTTTGATAAACTGGCATCCATTTCATTAACTAAGTATCACTGAAATCCAACAGAACATGCACCAATATACCAATATGGGATTTATTAGAATAACTTCAGATTTTACCTGCACAAATGTGTATGTGTATGGATGACACATACATGGATGACCATTAAGGAAATACCTCATTTAAGGTATATTTTTTTTATGCATAGTATGTAAAATTACATAAAGGCATATTTTAATACTGTAAATTATAGATAAGTAGTTTCTGCTTTCGTTTCTAAACTTCCTTTAGAATAAAACAATTACTATGGTATCTAGTAAGACTTATTCTAAGTTGAAAACTATATGAACATGATCTTGACTAAGCAAAAAACTTTCAAAGTAGAGTGTCAGTGGATCTATAAAAGGAAAAATAAAATATTTTGACTGAAAAATCTCAGACATAGAGAAGTTTTATAAATCGGAAAATTCCTGTATTGCTGCTCTGGCATTGCAGAAAAAGCTGTAGGAGCATTTGGTGATTAGAAATATTTTTAGCAGAGCAGTGAAAAAGTACTCATTTTTATAAATGTCATTGCTGTCCCTTGCTGAGTGCATATAGGAATTAGCAAGAAGAAGTAATTCACATTAAACTGCGGTACGCAAGATGCAGCCATCCTGAAATCTGTAGCACAAAAAGCCCCTTTTACCTTCTGCACTGGGATTGAACTGCCTCTTGTAATAGTACAAGGGAAAGTGACTTCCACTTACAGCCTGGTGTGAAGCGGAGCTGTCAGTGGTAGTGGTGAGCAAGTGTTTGGTCAGTTAATGTACGGATTGGAGGTTAGCCTCATGAGTGCTTTAGGGAAAATGATAAACTGTTTAAAACATTCTCTCCTTCCTGTGAGAGCAAGAGAGCTGTTTACCAAATCCATTCCACCCTAACGCAATATTGTTAATTTACTTAGTGTCAGTAATCCAACATTTAAACAGCATTTCCTTTAAAAATAGTATCTTGCCCTCATAAAAGTGTATTCTATACTCCAACATGATTTTAAAGTATGAAAAATTGAAAGCATTTAATAGTTTAAGTCTCAGTAAGTATTATGCTACATTTTAATAGAATCAGTTAATAGGCAATATACTAAAAAAAAAAAAGAAAAAAAAAAGAAGTAAAATGAGATAAAGAAAGCCTGTTCTTGATGACTTATGGGGTGTCTATGCCTACATATGGGTGTAAATCTCTTTTTAGCAGCCCCAGTGGGTTTCCTCACCAGCTGGTTTGTAGCCTCAGCCGAAGGTCTTTCCCTGCCAAGAGGGAGCAGAAAAATCATCTGCACAATGAGGAGGGAAAGGATGTTTCTGTCACCTCACCTGCAGAAAACTGCCTGAGTTATGAGAGGCATGTTTCAATGGGTGATACAAATAACACCTAAGGGAACACATTTGTATGCAGAGCAGGTCTTACTCTTTGTATTTGTGCCTGGGAACAAGCGCAGTATCTATTTAGTGTTGGAGTTGACGCAAAAAGCACAATGAAAACATTTAGCATTAGTCATTCTAGATACAAAAGGTTCTTGAGATTTTAAAAACTGTGTTGCCAACTCCTTTTTAAGTCTTTTCTTGAGCAGCAGGTATACGTTAATTAACTGGTTTACGTTACAAATAAAATAAATAGGAGCTTGGATAAATGAAAGAGTCTGGATTACAATCTGTCTCTAATGTTACCAAAACCTATGTTGTGCTAAGAAAGGAAGTACTAGGCTGTCACAAAAAGCATGCAAACCATTAAAACAGCTAAAGAACTTCAAAGGCTTTAACATTTTCTTGATTTCTTTAGTGTAATTTACTAGCAGATACAAAGTTTTTACCTGTTTAAGTGGTTGAGGTTTGTTCTGGCATATTTTTGAAACCTGTTCACAATGCTTATTTGTATATGACTTCAGCACTCCTGGAGCACTCATTGAGCTTTAGTTTAAATTCTGATGCCAATTCTATGTGACCTTGGACAAGCTTGGGTAACTTTTTTAATATCAGTTCAGTACTTGGCAAGAACTTGGTGAAGCTTAACTGCATGATAATACCTATAGAGAGATATGCGCCCTCAGCAAGTTTGCCGACGACAC
>NW_009929532.1:0-6066 GCF_000696875.1 Nestor notabilis
TTCTCTTCTTCCAGTCATCAGGAACTTCACCCGTCTGCCATGATTCTTTTTGCCATGATTCCCTTGTCTCCCTGCTCTGTTGAGTGAGAGTGAGAGTTGGGGTTGGCACATCTGACTGGAAAGCTTTTTTTCCCATAGGGGCTCGTGGCTGTACCTCTGCAGCAGAGGTGCAGGCTGCCAGAAGTGCAGTGTTGCGATGAAACAGGGCTCAGGGGTAAGACCCTGCTACCAGTCACATACAGACACGTGGGGATGTCTGAGGCTGCATTGCACTGCACCCTTGCACAGACAGTTTGGTTAACCTTGGTGACAGAGTGGAGATGCTGGCCACATCCTGCACCTCCACACACCTGTGTCCTCTCCTGCCATTCAGTCTGGGTGTTCTTGAGAACAGAAGTGAGACCACACAGGCCAGCTTCTGCAGTATCTCCAAATTACATCTCAGAATACTCTGTGGTTCTTTAACAGCTTTTTTTGCAAGCAAAGTGGAGCATGAAAGCAAATACTGCAACGGTGAGGGGTTCCAGCGGCCGGGATCCTCTGCCTTCAATCGCATCTACACTGCCAAGTAAGTAGGCAAGCCCTGAGCAGCCACTGGGAGAAGAGTGGGGTCCGTCTCTCTCTTCATTAGGGTTTAAAACAAACCCTTTTGGGGTCAAGAGGTGGGCTCCCAATGCCCTCAAATGAAGGATTCATTTGCAATCCCTTGCTGTGTGCATTGCAGCAGTGTTCAGACCTGTGGTTCTCTAATATGTTTGCTGGTGAACCCAGCTCCCTTCTGGATGCTGTGCTGTGTTTATGTTGGACTTTCAGCCCTTTGAGTACAATGTCCCTCATTTGGGAACCATCTCACCTAGCAGTAGCTAATGCTGGAAGTGTGATACAAGAACAGCCAGTGTCCCAAGGCACTGTGGCTCAAAAAGAAAGAGCTGGTGGTGAGTCACCAACTTGCTGAGGAGCAGGTTGGCAGTAGAGCTCATATAACCCCCTCGGTCCCCAGCAGCTCCTTTGGCACGTGGCTCTCTGCTTCTCCATGTTTGTACCTCTTGTCTTTGACATCCCTTCAGGGAGAGAAGAGGAAAATTCATTCCCACCCATAAGAGAAAACATAAAATCTTTTTTATTACCCGTGAAGTACTGACGATGAGTTTGAAACTGGAGGGGATGCCCAAGTCCTGCCCTTCACAGGTGTGCAACCTCTGCCAGGGGCAAAGTGCTTCCCTCTCAGAAAGCATTCCCAGTCAAAGGAGGCAGCTGGAAATCATTCCGTTACCCTGCAAAGACACGTGTTAACTCTGTGAGACACTCCTATTTGCAGTGCAGTTTTCCTTTTGTTGGTTCCATGCAGCTTTCAATGCCAGTAACATGATTAATATGACTTAATTACAAGGATTTTCCAGGCCAGTAAAGCACACAGCATCTATCATACACGTGCCTTGATCAAACAGGTTAGAGGAGGAAAGCTTTCCCAGGTGCCAGGCGTGTGTGCAGGGCGGTTTGTTTTCCTCACCAGGCAGGACAAAGACATCCATTATCCAAGTGAGGGAACAGGGAAGCAGAGGTGCTGGTGAGGCAGTGCCGTGTTCAGGCACAACAGGCAGTAAAAGCCCACCTGCAGCAGCCCAAATCCACAATTTGCTGCTAAAACACATTCGTTTTGTTTCTATTTCCCCACGTTCTGATTTCTTGTGTGTAAATCCCTCCCTAGCCAGAACTGCGGACACGCGTACCCCACGTTCCTTGCTGTGCTCTGGTGCGCTGGCCTTCTCTGCAGCCCAGGTAACACTCATTGATTGTTTTTCCCTCCAACCTTGCACCACTTTTAGCAAGGGATAGTGAGCGCTTTGGAGGTGATGCACCTCCAAGCACCAACCTCTCCTGCAGCGGGAATCTGCCTCACCTGGCTGTCCTGCAGATACACGTGCTGTTCAAGTGTTCCTGGCACGGTTTATGCCAGCAGACGTGTTCCCAGACATGACTCAGGACAGTCCAAGCCAGGGGCATTTCCCATATAGGCATTATGGATGAGATCCCTCTGTTTTGGGTGGATGGTTTAGTACTTGGATGCTGGATGGCACATTATTCACTCTCAGGGCTGGAAATGGGCTGTTGTGATTAAATTGACAGAGCTGCCAGCCCTTCCCAGTGCTGAGGGCAGCCCAGGAATATCTACCTGCATTTCTAAATATGATCCCCTTCGACACAGTTTGAGTTTACCTAAGGTTAAGATGAGTACTTTTGTGAGGTCTGTAGCTATTCTTTTTGGAAAAGAGAAGTTTCCTGACTAGAAGAAGAGGGGGTTTTGCCTGCAGGTGTGGGAAAAGCTAGAATTAGGAGGGAAAGCCCCTATTTATGTGCTCAGAAATGAGTATCGGACCAAAGTATAGTCCTCCACCCGCTCCTGGAGAAGTGCTGCCTTTTATTCTGGTAAAGACAGTGCCTGAGCCAGCACGCTGCTTCCTGAGCCTGGCATGACCCACACTGGTTTTCCAACAGGGACAAGTGTGTGCTATGCAGTGGGCATAGCTGTGAGCAGGATTATATCCACACATTCTTTAGAAAAGCTGGAGCAAGGACAAGGCAAGTGCTCTGCTTCCCATGCACAGGTCTCCTTCCTGGTTCCAGCACTCATCCCACAATCCAGGGCTGCGGGTTCCAGTTTCTTGGTCCAGTCCAGGCAGCAAATGGGGACAGTACATACAGTGAGACCTGGGCTGGTGTTTTTAACATCTTGGTTTACCCTTTACACAGCTCCTGCTGCCTTTGCTGGCCTGATGTATCTGTTTGTGAGGCAGAAGTACTTTGTGGGCTACCTGGGGGAGAGGACTCAGAGGTAAGGACTTGCGGAGCCTCTCTACAAAATCCAGGATGTGGCGGCAGCGCAGTCGGACGCTGCCACTTCCACAGGCACAGCTGCCGTGGAAATAGCCCTGCAATGGCTGCTTGCACAGGATGGCACAGAAAAGCTCACTTCTTCTGGGTGCACGGGAGGAGCTGTGGGAGACACGGGATGTGCAGCGGGTCCAGGGTGAGGGGAGCTGCAGGAACAGAGCAACTGCTTCAGCAGCTCCTGCTCACACCTCTGTGAACATATGTGTTTGTGTGTTTGTGACGCTATTTGCACAAAATCATCCTTTTATATTAATAAAGCTCATTACACACACGTGGAACAAGATTGTTCCACAGCCTGTAATGGTAGAGAAGACATACAACTCCCTGTTAATGGCCACTTCTGTAAGCAGTAGCCTATGCTGAGCACAGGAGGCCAAATTCAGACCCGAATGGATGCTGAAAATGGCATTTAAGACCTTGCAGCTGTCTTGAAATAACAGACAGAGCAGAAATTTGCCCACTCCATCTCAGACACAAGGTGTTTCAGCTGGTCTCAACAGCAGAGTCCAAAGTCTGAGGACTTCTTGCGTGAGGTGACATACATTAACAAACGGCTTTTTTCCCTTTCTATCTCCTCAGCACTCCCGGTCACTTGTTTGGAAAGCGCATCATTTTGTTCCTGTTCCTCATGTCCGTGGCTGGAATACTCAACTACTATCTCATCTTCTTTTTCGGAAGTGACTTTGAAGTGCACATAAAAACCATAACCAGCGCAATCTCTCCGTTGTTGCTCATACCCTAGCTCCCCACAGCACTGAGGAGGTCAGCATGCTTAATGTATCGATACCCAGAAGCAGCCATAATTCAATTGTTAAAGAAATGAACCTGTAACCCTTTTAGATTGCTGTAAATCTCAAGCTTGATGGGCTTTGTAGCTTGACTTAACCTTGCTTTTTCCTTCAGGAAAAAAATTTATCATGAGCACTTGGCATGCCCAAAGAACGGCAACAACTTCCAGTTAATTCTTTAGAGTTTTTCCTCTAAACCGCAGTTTGTGGGCTGGTTGCATGACTGGAAGGGACATTGTACGCTTGCTTCATAAATGCATTATACTTAGCTTTTGTTCCAAGACCCAGGAGCCCTTCAGTGTTGTTCCTAACTGATGGCTTTTGCAGGTATCCTCGTGCACAGTCAGAGCCTTTCGCCAGCATCCTGCACTCCTCAGCCCAGCAAAGACATGGACCAGCCTCTTCACCTACCCTTCCCCTCCCACTTGTTGGTGACCAAGCTCCCACTGCTGCAGCAGGGCAGCAAATTGGCCTCTGTCTGGTCTTCCTTGATAAATATTCATGTGTGTAATGCTCTTGACACTGATCTCATTTACACTTCAGCCTTTTTGTTCTCCCAGAGCTGTGGAAAGGGGTCTCAGGTAAATGAGGAGTTGGAGTACTGACAGACGGGTTGGATTTGATTTGCTTGGCTTTGTTTAATAAAACAGCCTAAAAGGATGAAACCTGTTTGCTCCCATCTTCTATGCCTGGTGCATGATCCTTGTGCTCCACAGCTCAGCAGCTGGCCAGTAAGTGGAGCGAAGGCAACAGCACCAGGCTTTTTGCAGCCCTGCATAGGCACGAGCTTAACAGCTCCCTGTCTATTAGCAAGTTCAATGTTCTGCCTCTGTCTCTAACAATGTGCCCCTACAAGTCCATACTGAGGAGAGACTGGATTAGAGAAGCAGACTGAGGTAGGCAAACAGGCCGGTGCAATCTTCCTGAGCATTGCTTCCCTATGAGTGCTTAAGCCCTTAAGCCTGCCTGATTACTGCATGCAGGGTGGATAAAGCTGTATTTTATGACTCTGTTGGGAGAGACAGAGACTCCTCACTCTGTGAGAAGAGGGTTTGCAGAGCTGTTGGCAAGAGCAGGCACAGCAAACTGCCTGCCTTTGTACCACAGCAAGGCTGGTGGGTTTTGTGACTGCCTGATGGTGCAGAGGTGCTTGTGCATGGCCACTCTCCTCTGCACCCTGCCAAAATAACACACATGGGGATTTTTTTTAATCTTTACAGGAATTTTAGATGTGAAAGATTAGTAATTAACATATTTATTACATGATGATTAGTTAATAAGTATTCTCACTGGTTAGAGTAGCTAATTCAAAAAAGACACTCTAACCTCCTAACCTATAGCTGCTACCTTATTCCTAGCTGCAGCACTTATGTTCCTTCCCTCCCCTCATTCTCACATGACTGTAACACACTCCAAACCCTGCTTCATACCATGCTCTTCTGCCACCCTCTCTCTCCACAGCTCATTGGCAGCCCCCCATCCTTGGTGGCGACCCACCACCCCTCTGGCCCATGGGGTCAGCCCATCTAGGGAAGGCTGGTAGAGAGAGAAGGCTGGTAGGAGCCAGGCTGACTCCTCTCAGGAGGAGAGGGGGAGCCCCTGTGTCCTGGAGTTACAGAGCTCTTCCCAGTTGCTGGTATCAGCAAAGGCTCACACTGTTGCTGCTGTTACCCAGTTCAGAGGAGGAGGTGGTTCCTTCACAGCACCACAGCTCCTGCTCTCCAGCCAGCCTGGTCTCCCTGAGGTCTGAGACTTTGTTATGGAGAACAACAGTTGTGAACATGACTGTCCCAACCCTCTGTGTCCACCTTGCAGGTTTCCCTAGCTGGATGAGTCTCCCTGGTGCCTTTTTGTCCTCTATAGCAAGAAGTAGCTCACTTGACCTCCCTCTGGTGCCTCCTGCTAGCATGAGAAAAGGTTCTCCACCAGACAACTATAAAGGGCAGGTGATTCAAATGCCTATTTTGGGTCAGATAGATAGTCTATCGCAGCACTCTCAGGCCTCTCTGCTGACTCAGTGGTTGGTTGCTACACAGCTGTATTTAGGAAGTACCAAGTCATCTTCTGAGGGAACTGAGGTCCATCTTTTGCTGTAATCATTCATTTTGCAAGAATATGTCCTACTTACTTCCTTAAAGCCTTTCTAGTAACAGAAGAGATGAAAATGTAGGCAAAATCTATTTTCCATATACCTATACATGGAAAAGGTGATAGTATCAGACTAACAGGTGGCACACTATGTAAATTTTCTGTGAACATCACTGCGTTGGTTTAAGGCCAGCCTGCAACTAAGTACCATGTAGCTCATCATCTCTTGCTCATCTCTACTCCCCAGTGAGACGGGAGGGAGAATTGGAAAAAATGTAAAAACCTGTGGGTTGAGATA
>NW_009929533.1:0-9659 GCF_000696875.1 Nestor notabilis
GACTGCTGTAGCTGAACCCAGGACACCAGCTCATCAGATCCAGCTTTTCACAGCATATTTTCTCCTACAGTGTGTAACACCTCCATTCTTCCACCTACCCTATGCACAAACAAGGAGCATACCTGCCAAAGCCTTCCTTTTCCCCCCATTTCCCAGAGCAGCAGTGCCAGGTCTGTCACTTCTCAGCTTGCTCCACTGACAGAGAGCTAAAAGCACCCAAGGAAAACTCCAACCACTTCCCCTGTCTCTCACCATTACTGCTGAAGCCACACAATGTTTTACTTCCTCCTCAAGCTGGGAAGGCAATAAAAAAGCTGCTGCTCTAACACCACTGTGAACTATTCTGCTCATTTTATGAATTATTACTGGTTTTTATGTAGATGCTTTAGAATCTTAAGTGAAGCAAAATGCAGAGGTTTCAGAAGAGCTCCACTGACTCAAGAGCTCTGAGCATCCACCTCCATGATCCTCATCTTTAGATACAGCTCCCAATCGCTTGGTACACTCCTGAATGACGGTATCAGGAACTGAGACCAAGATCCCATACTGGATATGTACGTCTGCACCTCCTCTTCTTGGACAAAGCAGCTCTTGCCACTATAAATAAATCTTAAATCCATGGCAATGTGGAGCATTCCTAATAACCAGTTAACAGTTCAGCACACTCCAGTGCTCCAAAAGCTCAAATCTGCAATGAAGCAGCATGTTCTGCTCACTAAAGACAGAACTATTTAAATTCAGTGTGGAACAAGAAAGATTATACAGAATACAGCACATATATATGTACTTTCTGGGAAAACTCCCTTCTTTTTCTTTAGTAGGAAAGAAAAAATGATGTAAAAACTTTCCTCTCTGTTAATGAAAGCCCCACACAGAAGCAGCCACATGTGACTGATCCTCAGCCACATAACAGTCCTTTTATGCTGCTCTTATCTACCTGGTGCCCTGGCTCCTGCAGGCTGCCCTTCTCTGCAACTCCCAATTTTCCTTCCCATGCCTCTTAGCCCGCTTTGGTGGTAGCAAAGCCGGCTGCAGGATTACTGCCTGAAGAGGCTTCTGCAGTGGCCAGAGCTGCTCCCATTTGGTTCAGCGAGGTGGTTTAACCTGAGAACTCGTGCAGGTCAAGCCCCATCTGTTTGCTGAGGCAGCGCCCAGGGCCAGGGGTACCCCAGGGCAGCTCTCACCTGTGTAGTCAATGACAAATCCAGTGTTGCTGACCGATGCATCACTTCGGAAGGCAAGGAAGAGGTTGTTACTGCTGCTCTCTATCCTCTCAGGAAGCTGGGAGCCATAAAAGCTTCCGATCAGGGGGCTGAGTGAATCTGGTCCATCATATATATGAAGGAAATCATAGCCAGGCTCCAAACTGAAGCTGCAAAACCAAAGGAAGAGTGCTTGAAGTATGAGCATATTACTGCAGCCCCTGGAGAACAATGGACTGTGGTCTTGACGGGTACAGCCACAGAGCTGAGAGACTGCTTCTGCCCCAAACGGCTCCTCAGCTCAGTGCAGGGCATTTCCACCTCCATTCCACATGTAAGGAATCACAGACTGGTGATGCAGTCGGTAGCACAAAGCATAAGGCAGCATCACTACAGGGGTTTCCTGTGCTGCACCAGTTACGAGGTTATGTTCTATAAAATCCATGTGTGCATCGAAAAGGAGCTGCAGTTGGAATATGTGCATCTTCCCTAAATTATGGTAACGTCTGAGAACAGACGACTCGGGATTATGGGATAGTCCTACCAGGTCTGGTTCTTTCAGAGAGAAAAGGACCCACATGCAGACGCAGTTCCCCCAGGCAGTGCCCCCACTGCTATCCCCTCCCTGTCCCCGCAGGCAGCCGCAGCCATGGAACCAGACAGCTCTCGGGTACGTACGTGTTAAACACCAGGGCAATGACATAGTCGGGAGACACGGTCAGCTTCCAGTCGCACTCCTTCCCTGGCGGGTAGGGCTCCGGGTACTGCGGGGACAGGATCACTCCTGCCGGTCCCGTCAGGACACCTCCACAGGGAGCTGAAGGCAACCAAGCAAAGGGATGAGGCTTGGTCTTAGAGAAACGTCAAAAAGAGCAGATGAGATGGAGGAAGGGAGAAAGAGAGACACTTATAAGGGGGCAGCGAGGCAGCCCGCAAAGGTGTCCGAAACCAAGAGATGTATTACACGAGTTTGTAGTGGCCCTCACAGAGACGAGGGCTCTGTTACTCCAGAGAGCCTACACGTATACACACACAGAGCTACAGATGCTATTACAATCGTCATAAGATACGTAATTGAGCAACCAGAAGGAGGAGATGCTTTATGCTTTTCTGTTGTGTTTTTTTAGGCAACTCCTGGTCAAAGTCTGGCTGGTTGCTAAGTAAGTGAAACGTGTTGTCTGGACTAATGGCTTGTTCTTGTTTATTACAGTTACCAACACATGAAATGTCAAACTGATTGAAAAATCAATTATTACTTTCTTAAGGCTCAAAGTGCCTGCATATATTTGCACTGTGGCAAATACTCATGGCTGACTGACAGCCCTAGAAGGGCAGTCTCCTGATGAGGTCAATGCTCTATGACTCCCCCCACCACTCAGATCAATCCTCCTGGATCTGGGATGGGGTGAGAGCGAGGGGAGCACAGCCTGTGTTCAACTCGGGTGTCTGACTACAGCAGTGGGAACACCGAGTGGGAGATGAACCAGCACAGGACACAAAGAACAGATCAACCTTGGAAGGATCCTCCACAAAGGAGTGAGCGTGTGCCGCCCTGCCTGGGGTAGGGGTTGGAACTAGATGATCTTTAGGATCCCTTCCAACCCAAACTACTCTGTGATTCTAGGATCTTGTGGGCTTTTATAAGGCCCTGCAAATACACAAGAATCTCTAGCTACCAGGTAAAATGCAGTAGGGTTTGTTCTATAAGGATCACAGTAGAGACTCAACTAGAGACCCTTCTCCAAGGCCCAAAAGCAACTTCTTCAGCCAAGCCCAGTTGCAGGCTACTGCAGGCACTGACAACCAATACCTCTCTCGAATAAAGAAGGAAATCACAGCAAGGACAGCAAAGACTTTAGCTGAAGGTCATGCACAAATAACCAGGAAGAGCAACAAGCATCTATTCTGTGTCCATTTACCTTAAAGCTTTAGGATGCATTCCTCTTCCAGACTGGAAAGTCAGGGGAAAATTCAGAAGAAACTAAAATAGACAGACTATTTTTGGCAAGCCTCAGGGAGCTGACTGTTCAACACCCTCTCATTGCTTTGAAAATCCCACCCATAGTCTCCAAAGGATTTAAACTAGAAACTGGTCCAAGCCACAGCTGTTTGGAGTTGGGTCGGGACACAGACTTCAAATACACCAAACCTCTGGGGGTTGTTTTAGTGGAGGTGCCAGTTCAGCCCACATTGTTTAAGGACTGCAGAATCTGTACAATAAAGATGTGAAAAAGCAAAATGGAAATATAAAACCCCAACCCCAAATTAAACCGTTTTCCAATTCAGCTCTAACCAGGCTGCCTGTTACACAGTTACTATAAAACTGGTGTTATTTGGCCACTAATTATTCCTCCAAATCCTTTGTCACTGAATGGAGGGAAGGAGCAAGACATTGCTTTCAGCTTCTTCACAGAGATTATGACTCCTAAAACAAGATAGTTCAAAAAGGACCCAACATAACATCTCCAAGTCTAATTGGAGACGACCTGTGGGAATGCATCTCACACCAAGATTAAAGCACTGGCTGCGCTTCTCTGGGGGGACTGAGAGCTCAGCTTCTGCTGTGAAAGAAACCTCAACAGGGGAATGACGAGATGGGCATGACATGCAGCAGTGTGATTTAGTTACAGCTCCAGGAAGACTAAAAGGACTGTCTCCATCAGGCTGAAAGGGTGCCACACTAGATCATCAAGATAGTCATTCAGAAAGCAAGTCATCCTGCAGGGAGCATAAATCCTGTGCATGCTGTACAAGTTTCCTAGCTGGCATTAAATCAGTTGTTAGAAATGGAATTAATTCATTTTATTGCTTGAGATAACAGTGCATAAACAGGAATGAAGGTTACAGGTAAGTAAGTTGTGGCTAGCATTTAATTGGCCAGCAAATTTGATGTTTATTGCTCGTATGTGCTTGTCATGACTATTTTTATGTGTTCTGGACATACTAAAAAGAAACACTTTTATGAGCTTCTTTTATTACTTTATGAGCTCAAAGAAAATGTCAGATAGCTCTTTCTCCTGACAGAATTTGCCGTCTCCTCATGCAGAAATTATTCACCCATGGCCCAATCCTCTCCACCAACCTGAGTTTTAAAGAAGCCTTTAATTTTGACTTGTCAGGTTAAATATCATCACTTACATTGCAGTATATCCTATGAGCTTCCAGCATGAACTAGATTCTCATTGTCCCAGACACTCTGGGGATAAACCTAAAAAGCAGTTCCATGAGACAGGTACCTGAGACACACATCCCTTGTCACACGCCCCTTCAAACCAGGTGGGACTCACCCCCTTTACATACAGAAGTCTTGCAACAAAGCAGGGCAGGGAAGCCAGTGCAGGGGAGGCTGGATGCGTGTTCATACCTGTGCAGGACGGGGGGTCTGGTTGCCAGAAAAATCTGTTCTCAATCTGCACACAGGTGATTTTGGCCTCCCCTTGCAGAGCATATCCTGGATTACACTGGAAGATGATGGAGTCACCTGCCTCTTTGCTGTCACCACTCCGGCTCCCGTTCTGGGGAATTCCTGGGTCATTGCAGGAAGTGGCAGTGGAAACTGAAAGTATTAAAAAATATGTATTTAATATACATAGATTTATATTTAATGCAGGCTTACAGCACCAGCTGTACTTGGCCTCTGTCCTTAAACACGCATCCAAGCAACGACTTCATTCTCCATCCCTCCTCCTTCAGTATCCCTTAAAGTTGCCACACACGAGAACTGCCTTTCCCTTTGCACTGAGCATCTGCCACTCCAGCTGGCGAAGGCTCTGGGGAATGGCAAGTTCAAGTACACAACACAGAGTGCAAGTTTGATGCATAATTGTGCACATGCATGTTTACTTCAGGAGTGCGGCAGCCGCTGATCTTACACGGCAGTTTTATAGAACTGTGCTTCAGACACATGCTGCAAAACAAACCAATCCACTGACACTTCCCACTTCCCCTGCAGGGCAGAGCAATTTAACCTTTAGCCCTGTGAAGCATCAAGCCAGACCTTTTGAAACACGCTGTTTCCTCCCAGTCCCTCAACTGCGTCCCTCTGGGCATGAGATGAGCCCCTCGGCTCTTCCTTGGCTCAGGACAGGCAGCAGAGCTTCACTACTGACTGAGCTCAGGGTCTGTCAACACCACAACTACTTAACAATATAAAAAGGCCTGGAGTAACAGGAGATTTGCAAGCTTATGTAGATCATTAAAGTTCACAAGATCAAAACTGTGTACTTTTGAGCTTAGGTCTGACTACTTAGTCACACCTTGTGACCCAAGGCTTTGAGCAGGAGCATTTAAAAAACACCAGCTCTGTAATGGGCAGTGGAGCAGAGCTTATTTCCTGCTAAGTTGAGGAGAGTCTATTACACCCAGGCAGTTTAGAGAAAATTCTTCTAAAAAGAGCCAGAGGAAATCCCCCTCTCTCTTTCTGGGCAGCTGGAGATAAGCGAGTTAGCAGCCCACTCCAGTTGTGCCTAGCAGGAGACACAAGCCTGGCAAAGAAAGAGGACAGCAGAGCTGTGCTGGGTGACACAAAGCACTCCCTCCTCCTTCATCATCCCAGAAGGTCTTGTACCCAGCACACTTTTCCCAAAGAGCTGGCCTGCTCTCCCAGCCGTACGAGGCAGCCTGAATAGAGGCGCTATGGGCAAAAGCTTAGGAAAGACAGAATGAGCTCTGATGCCTGGATATGTGCGAGTCCCAGGAAGGTCATATCATCATTCACCCAGCAGCCCCCCTGTTTACTCCCTTTGCCAAAACAGGCACCTGCTGGTCAGTTAGTGGCCATGCCAGTGAAGGCCTGCAGCCTGGAAACCTGCGTCAGTGCTGAAATACTTCACCCTCACATAATTGCAATCTATGTGTTTGCAAAGCCAGGACTCGGGTGCTGACAGATTGCAGTTGCACTACACGTAGTGTTGTTGCGAGCAATGACATCCCTATGGCCAATAGAGCTTTTTGTGGTCTGCATCTCCAGGGATCCAATTTGAGGGATTGTAAATAGACTTGGCTTTTAGAGCCCACTGACCAACTGCTCCCAGAACGCCTGGGGGAAGCTGCCTGCATACTGGTGTCTTTAAGGGACCTGTGGGAATGCGATGGAAAGGATCTGTAATTCCTTCTTGTGTATTCAATGTACTGCTCCACATCTTGCTGCCAAGTTCACCACTGTGAAGGTGACTGTAGCAGAGGGAGCACAGAATTCACCTGCATTGCAAAGACAAAATATAAAGTTTCTCTATTTGCAGAGGCTGCAGCCAAATCTGGTCGAGTACAAATGGCTGGAAGCCCTAGAAGACAGCACAGTTCCTGCTACCATGGTCAATACAACATCATCATCATCAGTACTTTGCAGAGGGACCTGAAATCACTTTATCAACAAAGCTGGGCTTGGACAATGCTGAGGAAACAACGTAAAGCCTACCTGAAAACTGAATAGCAAAGCCTTGCTTGCTTGTGAAGAAATCAGTGTTGAACTGAAGGATGACCGAGTTGAAAGTGCTGTGGACATCGCTGGGTAAGCTGGTCCCGCTGATCTCCTTCAGGAGGATGCCATTCTCCACTGGACCATCCCAGATCCTCAGCACGTCGTGGAACTCCTCAGTGTGGAAAACCATGAAATGGAGCCTGTGTGGCAAAATGAACCAAATGTAAGACCACAAACAGCTCTGCCTTTATTTCTGAAAGGATTAGAAATGTGGTTGGTACAAACCTAAGGAACCTGACCCACAAGGAATGTGTTCTCTCCTGTTACCTGCAACTCAGCTTGAACAAAGTACTTTAGCCCTCTAGCAGACTTCATCCCCCTATAAACCCCAGGATATCTTAGTCACATCCATAATAAACCCCAACTCAGTCATGGACACTAATGTTTTCTGAAAAGTTGGGTCCTTTCTGGTGTTCTCTCCCGAGCAAATAAAATTACTCATCTGTCCTAAAAATCCTGAGGAATAAGGTACAGGTCCAAAAGCCCACTGCAGGTAGTGGAAAGTCCCTAGCCAGAACGTCACAGCTGGTTTTACAGGTGCTCACTGCAATAAGTAGCTGTCAGAGAGACAAAAGGCTCAGAAAGGTCACATAGGAAACCTCAATCAGAGAGGTACAGGGGCTGTGAAGGAGAGGATGGGGGTTTGTCTGTAGTTTCACTGAATTCTGTAACAGATGAACACAGAAGAATGGAGAAACTTACTCTATAAAGAGAATTAGCAGAAAACGTGCTGGGTCCCTTCACAATTTACATGTACTCAGCCCATTGTCACTGTGCTGCACACAGCAACAACCTTGGCTGTCCTTTGGCTTTTTTTTTGGTGTCCTGCAAAGAACAGCTTATTGGCAGGAGCCAGCATCTACTGATAAAATGCATTGATTTTTGTTACCTGCACTCAGAGCAAGGAATTTGCTCCTGGCACCAAGCTAATCTTGTGTATCAGAGGGGACAATAAAGGGAAGGAAACAACCAACACCACTCTTCATTAAAACAGCATCATGCTGGAAAATAATCCCTTACCAGGGTGTTAACTGCCCTGGAGGTGAAAAAAAGGGGTAGAAAAGGTGTGTGGGAGGGTGGCAAACAGGTGGGTACAAGTTCTGAGTGATGGATTGCAGCACCTCTGAGGATTTGGACATGTTTTACAATGAATAGTGCAGAACTGATCTAGATCAGCCAACAGAGTAACTTCAGCAAGAAACAAGAAGTGAAGCAGCTTCCTATCCATGATAGGAAGGGAAGGGAGAGAAAAGAAAGAATCTGGCAGCTGGCCCTGTGCTCTCAGCAAGGCATTCATTTCATCTCCTTACTCTGTGTATGCTGTAGTTTTGTCTGCCCTGGAGAGAGGGCTGCAAGGCCTTCAGTGTATGCAGCTAATGCTCCTTAGTGCTTAACTGCTGCAGCAGTGTACCTGGAGCTTGTCTTCTGCTTTTGAACTAAACCAGGGCTATGCCTGTTTGGAACTTCCACAGAAAATTCCCAATGGGAATGCCCAAAATGCTGGCAGGAGTCATCATGGTGAGAAAATTCACTCCTGAGCCTGTACCAGTGATGGACCTCAGGGGATGGAGAAGACCAGAAGTTCCCTCCATGCCCAGGAGAGGCCCACTGGGACAGGACAAACTTGGTCCCAGCATTAAGCCCTGGTGAGATGCTCCTCACTTCCCACCCTGGGCCAGGAGGATATCACAGTGCTCATCTCCCCACCACACCAACCCCTGTTGTGGATGGATGCAAAGCAGATGAATCCAGGCTTTGCAAAGAGCTTTGGGATCTTGCAGGATCAGAAGTCCCATCGAAGCATAAGATACCATCATTACTGTTGGCCCCAGGGGAGTTATCAGCCAAAGACCGTGATACATCAGGGTTCAGTCCCTTTCACTCCCGCTCTTAAAATGCCAACTGAAGAGAATGCATTTAATTGCCTCTGTTTTTCATTCCCACGTTATCACTGAGGGAAATGCCAGCTGACACAATGGAATCAGGCTGACACCAGGGAACTCAAGGCACACCAGTTGGGAACAGGGACAGAGATCTACCAACTGTACTGAGAAAAACCTGCCAAACCCCCAAACCAGGCAGGCACTGCGCTGAAAACCCTGACAGCCCTCAGGGGGAAACAGAAGCATTCACTTGGCAGCTTTCCCATTCATCCAGGGCAAACATAAATAAATCAGGTAGAGCCATAAATTGGGAAAAAACACCCCCCAACAACAACAAAAACAACCCCAACCCACTGCAATGCGCTCAGCAACACGATGATGCCCACAGAATCCGACAAGAAACCAGAAAAGCTGAATCATAGATGTACCCAGCACAGACCTTGAGCAAAGAGAAAAAAGCTGGAGGAAAACCAGAATGGTTCGTGGCAGAGCTGCTCTCCAGCGGGGCCTGGGCCTGATTACATCTGGGTTTAGGATAACTAGTTCTAGTTAGCCAAAACCACCAGAGAAAACTCAGTGCTGAAGAGCTGGGAAACAGGGAGATGCTGCCAGAGACTGACGGGGCTGAGGGACACCCTGGAACTGCCACTGCCTGGGGGAGCTCACCACTGTCTCCTCCAGGGACCAGGGCTGCCCACAGCAACTCACTGCCCACAGTGATTTCTAAGCAACAACTTGCAGGCAAGTCTTCACCATGAGGAGAAAGCCTGAGCACGAGAACCAGATGGCACCAGGGCAAGGCACAGATTGTCCAATGCCAGCTGGTTCTATCAGGATAACTGATTTTATTAAGCACACTGGTGTGCTCTGGAGCAAATCAATCTATTCAATAGGCACATCTGTAACCAAAGAGCATGATTTTTCTATCAGCCTGATTCTATTCCCAGCAGGGCTTCATTTAAGACAAGATTGTGAGACTGGTTTAGAAGACAATGGAGAGGAAGAGGTTTTATTTCTGCACTTTGACAATCACAATTACACACATGAAAATGCAGCAAAAAGCAAATTAGGAATTGTGGAGATATATATATATAT
>NW_009929534.1:0-7316 GCF_000696875.1 Nestor notabilis
CTACAGTGGGCCTAAGGTCTTCATTCTCATTCTGTGCTTGCTCTCCACAAATCTTTTCCTGTGTTTTACATACTGTATTATCTGTTACAGCCAAGGATATTTCTTATAAGAAAAAAAATATAGTATATACCCTTACATGTTTGCAGGCACTTGTATCTCCAAAAATACCATAAGACAAAAATACATTAGTTGTGGAGGAATTATGCCACAAAATACTGGTTCCTTGTACCATAAAATTAACAGCATCTATTCTTTACCAAAACAAAAGGAATACTTCAAAACTAAGCATGTCAGTCATGCACTGTATTACATAAAACGTGTAAAATTGGAAAGCTACCCCACAATCCTAACATAACACAGTGTTATAAGTACAACAAAAAAGAACTTCAAAGACCCAAATCATACCTGGAATACCAGTTCCACAAAGGCAGAGGATGGACTTTAAAGTGGGATTTAATGTTTCTGTTGTAAAATATAATTTTCTCAATTACTGAACGCTTATATGTGCAAAGAAATCTTTGTAGTCTTTTCTAGACTCTAATTTCTATCAAGGTCTAATCTCCATTTTTATCTTCCCTAGCAGAATCTTTTCCTGTTCAAAGGAGTAATCTCAGGATGAAAACTCTACAAAGGAAAATGGATTCAAAAATGCACATGACTGTTTTCTCCAAAACTCACTTGTTTAGGTCACCATAGATTTGATATGATAAGGTAAAAAATTCCATCTGAAATAACAGGCTTTGGAATATATTTATAGTGTTATTTCTGTAGTTCTTGGTACTTCTGTGGTACTGAGGCTGTTCTTAGACAAAAAAGAGATTGCAGCATCAAAGCAATCTCCTTCCTTCTACCACATCTCCTTCACCAGAAGCTCTTTAGCAAAGAAAGGCAGTCCAAGAATTTAAGTATAGTTCTATCTATCACAATGTTCCTGCCTAGAAGCTGGAATGCAGTACCAATTTTAACCCAGATCTAATGCTGAATATCTGGCTTTTTATTTTAAGAGAAAAGTTTGGGAGTTTTCTTCAGGCATGCTAGTTTTGCTTTCATACATGCATATAAGTAAAGAATGACAGTGCATGGAATACAAGTGCTCCTTTTGCAGGAGAGACACAATCTTTTTATTTCAAAATAATTTTAAAGATCATACAGTGAAGAGAGCACAGACTGTTATTCCCTACAAATAAACATTCATAACTATTCTTAAAATTAGTAAGGAAATCAATTTTACTCTATTTTCCACTGGTTATTTTTGTATTGCTGCACTTCCTGGATCTAAACAGGGATGAAAGTAGATCTGTGGAATACTGGAAAAAAACCATACAAGGGAGTTGAAGTCCAGTCAGAAATATTAAGCGCCAGGGTCTAAGAAGCGTATTCTGAGAAACTGCTGAATGCAATCATGATGACACAGTAAGTAAGGTTCTGAGATGAGGGACCTGTTGGCAACTGCAGCAAAGATCTAGAAGTTTGCATACAGCTACTGAGGATAATAATGAAAGCAGGAAATCTCTCAGTAGGAAAAGAATTCTTTAGCTTTGGTTTTAGTGAAATTATCTCAGTACATGAAAAACACTTTCCACAACATGCAAACAGTCCTGTGCAAGGGGAGCCCTAACTTGTGTAAGGAAGGAAAGTTCCAGACACCTCCCTTTCCAGGTCCAAGGCACCAGGCTCACTCTGGAGCACTTTCTTCCCTAGAGAAGCAGAACACTTTGTGCCTTTCTCCTAAACAGCATGTTTAGCCACAAGTTAATTCTGCTGGATTGATGACAGCACCATATAGATTAAATATGAAAACTCTGAAAACAGTGCTTCACATTAACTGTGCCAAAACTGATGTGCAGACAAAACCGGTACTACATGGACAAACACATGAAAAATTTGCTTGGTATTTCTACAGATGAAAAGTGGCAAAAAGGTAGCACTTCAAAGGTTCTAAAATTATTATAGTTATTACAGTTTGTCCTTAACATAAGACTAAGTTTTTATAACATAAGAAGACAGAGATTATTTGTGGTTTGGCAGCTGAACTGAATGTTCCTCGAAAAATAGTTCAGAGCAAATAAAACTTAAAGTGATTAGGACTTTTGTAGCTGAAATAAAATAAAACCAAAAAGCTCTATTTTTCTTACATAAAATTGCTAAGAAAATGAAAGGACAGATTCCCATAACTGAAGACAACCTCTTCTTAATAAATAGACCAGTTGGTAACAACTTCCACGTGACACACAGGAAATACGGTTTCAACATATACCTCCAGCCGAAGAAAGAGAGCTGAACCCATTTTGCTAAAGCACATGTCCTGACCATCTCGTTAGAGGGTGAGCCTTTACCTTAGATTCTCAGCGTAAATAATGACTACAAATTTTATGTATCTCTTGTAAGATATGAGAAAGACATACCTTTCCAAATGCACTTTTATTTCTAATACTTAGGTACCCATTTAAGAATTAAGTGTACTTGCTTGTATAATCACACACTATGCCAAAGCAGAAATAGATTATGTTTGAATTTGAATCTTCTACCTTTGTAACTGAAAAAATAAGCATTTGAACATGCCCCTCTTCTCTTCTACTTTGTATAGAGCCTTTAGTGATTAAGACAACAACAACAACAACAAAAGAATAATCTAAGTACTTCATCGAGTTCCTGATCTTTTGAGTGTTGAACTATTTCAGGTAGAAAAAAATAGCCTAGTATCAGAGGGTGGGTAGTTGTCGTGGTTTAAGCCCAGCCGGCAACTTGGAACCACGCAGCCACTCACTCCCTCCCCCCTGCCCTTTCCTTCCTCCCCCCGCTCCCAGAGGGATGGGGAGGAGAATCAGAGGAATGTAACTCCCACGGGTTGAGATAACAGCTCTCCAGTAACTAAGGTATAATACAAACCACTACTGCTACCAATAAGAATGATAAGAGGAATAACAAGGGAAAAGGACACAACCGCTCACCACCCACCGACCGATACCCAGCCCGACCCGAGCAGCGATCTGGGCCATCCGGGCAATTCTCCCCAGTTTATATACTGGGCATGATGTGCTGTGGTATGGAATACCCCTTTGGCCAGTTTGGATCAGGTGTCCTGTCTCTGCTTCCTCCTGGCTTCCCCTCCTCTCTGGCAAAGCATGAGACTGAGAAAGTCCTTGGTCAGAGTAAACATTACTGAGCAACAACTAAAACCATCGGTGTTATCAGCGTTGTTCCCAGACTGAAAGACAAAAACACAGCACTGCACCAGCTACTAAGAAGGAGAAAAAATGGCTGCTGTAGCTGAACCCAGGACAGTAGTGTACATGTTAAACAGCACAGAATCTTCTTAATATGTGAGCTTCTAATCCCCTTAGACAGGTGTGTGTGTGTGTGTATAGGTGTGCAGTATATATGCATATATATGTATATATATGCACACGTATATAAGAACTGACCTTTGATTTTCCACACCTTGAACAAACATACTTCTGAACCACACAGGGAAAAGGCAACAGCAAACTAATTAAGTACCAGTAACTAATTAAGATATAATCCTCATAGATAATTTTTATACAGATAATTCCAAGCAGATGTTTTTTTTCAACAGGGAATGCTTGAAATTCTCCATGACTTTTCCATTGGAAGACTAGGGAGGAGTCAGATGAAGCTGATCCAACCCTTCGCTAACTGTTATGATTGGCTTTCTAGCCCTTTGAACCTTGGAGCAGCAAAACCAGGCTGCAATGCAGACCAGAATCTGGCTTTAAGCCCTTATGATTTCAGCAGCAGCAAATAAGATTAATATAGCTTTGAAAAAGCACAATGAACTTCATAGGACTGATAGATTTTCAAAGTTAGGGCCAAGTAGTTGAATGTGAAGCCACACATTTCTTAGAGTGTCTGGATTCATATAACAGAGGTCTTTATAGAAATTTAAGTGTTGACAGATAAGATGGAATGCTTTCATGTATTTAATGTCTCTTCCACCCTGCTAAATGAGAATTGTAGTGCCACAGTTTAATGTGCTTGTAAAGAAAACTACCTTATAAAAATTTAAAATCAGCTTCATTTTTAAAAATGCAGGAAGAAAGAAATGTTAAATAAACATAAACTAATGTTATCTAAAGTATTTCAAAGTTATAACAGTCTCAGTGTTTGGTTTTTTTTTCCTGTCTATTCTCAGCATTTGTAACAGAAGTTGTTTGAAATGCAATTAGTGAGAGAAGTTTGAAGGGAAAGCTTGACAATTCTGTTCAATAAAAATATTTATTGTTATTTTACTGGTCTGAGAATGTCATGATTTTTCCTTTGGGGCTCAGAATTGCACTTTAATACCTTGATAGATCATAACTGTTAGGTTATTATAAAACGTTGACAGATAAGGCTGTGATTTGTGAAAGCTCCATATGAATTTTACCTTTAATTTCTGTTAACATTTGACAGAGCTTCATGACATTAGAACCAGAAAGTTCATTGAAATTCAGCAGTAGTTGAGTACCTTGCATACATTTCTCATTTACAGATAACACTTGTACATCTCTTGACACAAAGATTCAAAATTAATCTCGTCAAAAGCTGTATGAAATACACACTGTTTTATTTCATAATAAAACTGAATGCATCAAAGGGCCTCTGTGTTGGTAAATTACTCCAGTTGGGCATAGGGAGGATTTTTAATTGGTTTGCATCTTTCCTGTTCTGACAATGTTATATCAAACACATCAAAAAGTAAATAAATGACTGAGGTTGCCCCCAAGGTGGCATGTCAGCAGCAGTGTTCCTGAAAATTATTACCGAAATCATGAATGGTTCATACTGGCTAACAGCTTCTGGAATTTTTGTGTTTATTTGTGTAATAAAGTATGAACAAGCTTTGTGAGTTATGAATCAATATTTAATGAAGTCTAGCTTTCATAACTGACATATTTACTTATTAACATAATCAGCTATTTGAAGAAAAATATACCAATACTAATATAACAAAATAAATAACACGCAATAAATAATTAGTACACAATAAATATACTAATATAACAGTTTTGGTTTTCCCCTAATTTTGTGCATTAGTCCTACCTTATTGACTAGGGTGAAGCATTATTCAAAACTGCTTCTCTATCAGTGATTTGTGGAAGATGGAGAGGTAGCCTGGAAAGAAATTATGTGCAGTTTTTAAAAACTGCATCGTATCGGGGCACTTCTTCAGAGGTCCCTCAGAGGGAAAGCAACCCATCAGGGAGAACAGCACTCCCCAACAGCAAATCAACCATAGAAGCTAGAAATCAAGCAGCTGAAGCCTAGTAATTTACAGACTCTCCCTCAACAATCTGCAATACAGTGTGGATAATCCAGATGCCTTGCTGAATATTCTTTCAGCCCTAGAAAGAGCATTTCCATATTCTTGCTCAAGAGCTATTGCAGAGGTTATGATTTTTCTATTTTTTCACCAGTAAATAACCCAAGGTCTAATTTGTCAGATATTTCTTTTTGAAATCCTTGAGATATTTCTCAAGGATTAAAAGCGTAAGAAAACGTCTAATAAGAATCAAATTTTCTTCATCTCATGGACCCTATTGACTTTAAACTAACATTGGTTTCAACAGAACATGCAGACTAATGGCAGGTTCATAATTTCATATAATAGTTGCATCATCTTTACTACTTTATTTCTAGTTAATTATCACCTTAACAGAACTGAAAGCGAGAACACCATTTTCACCTTTCTAGGTGGGATGAAGTTAATCCAACTCTGTAACCTGCTTCATATTTGAAAATATCAGACAGCTGGTATTCAGATCACAGCAGAAGGTATTTAGTGGAAACAACTGTCAGATTTGATTTATTTAGCATTATTCAGATTTACATCCAAAGGCTTTTAACTGATGTGTGAATTCTAGAGAGAATTTAAATGCCTTTCTGCTATTTTGATTGTTTGTTATAAAATTTTGTCTTTGACAAATCTACAGAAGTGCATTATCTTTTATCATTGTGATCAGGGTCCTTTTGGTTTTGTTGAGATGTACATGACTTGGGTTGTGTGTTTATTTAAACTAGAGTTATATGAGACATTCCTTTCTGAGCCCACGCTTGACTAAGGAGTTCCAATACACTTCTAAGGTTTTCATTCCATCTGCACAAATATTCACATAAGACAGCAGGTACCTAGGTATATTCCGGTGATAAATATACAGGGTCATTCAACCAAGTACTGAATGTGGATTTTCAAATGCCAGAAGTGTGGATCTCTTCCATTTCCCTAAAGTAATAATTTTATTGGCTACTTTTATATATACCTTACACTGGGACAGAAACTGTAGCTAATGAAATGTAGCTAATGTATTGCAAACGAAATGCAATAGCTTGAGACATGGACCAAGATTTCGATTTTTTTGGATGCTGATCTGACTTGATCTTCGAACCTCCTAAAGTTGTGTTCCCAGTATGACATAGAATATTGTGTAAAAATAGGCATGTTTGTTAAAAAAAAGAAGCAAAATGGAATGGGTAACTACATTCAAATGCCAGTCTTCAATAACTAAGACTTTAGCATAGGCAAAGTATTGCAAATAAGCATAAATGGAACAGTTCTTTGCAACAATACGAATGAATGCTGTGAAATAAGAATTTAGCTTTTCTTTGGGTTTATCCTGAACTATTCAGAGGCGAGTGTCATACTCCTTGATGTCTTCCACTGGAGTAACAGCATGCCAAAGAGAAAAAAACCAAACAGATACATATGAACATGATCAATCAAAGGCTCCTTCAAATAAGCATCACAGGGATAAGAAAAAAGAGAAACACTATTCATTTTTGACAGAGCTGTATGTACAACACTAAGTGATTCATCTCTAGATAATCTATTTCAGATATAAAACTAGTAAGACCTTTCTTTGAAACATAATCTAGTCAGATAGAGATGAAACCATAAAGGTCAGGATACATTCTGGAATTCAGATACATACTGAGGTGCCAAACACATTCAACTGGAGAAATTTATCCTTAATATAATTCCCATTCCTGTTCCTTAGACCTTTGTGAGGAGGAATGGAGTGATTCTTGTATTTGCTTATGCTACCACACAGGAAAACAAGAAAAAATCTGTAAATGTCTGCCAGTCTAAGAAATGGTATTGAAGTGGGATTTAAGCCACAATTACAGTATAAAGAGACTAGGGATAAATATATGGCTGAATTACAACCATCAAAGTACCTCTAATCTGGAATCAGGTCATATGCAAATCACTAGAGATGCAGCCAAATAAGAACGTATAACCTTTTATAACATGTCCAGTAAATTTTAAAAAGGTACATTCTATACAGATTCAATGTTTTTTGGGTTGTTTTTTTTTT
>NW_009929535.1:0-6170 GCF_000696875.1 Nestor notabilis
GCCTACAAGGATGCTGGAGAGGGACTTTTCAATAGGGACTGTAGCAATAGGTCAAGGGGTAATGGGTTCAAACTTAAACAGGGGAAGTTTAGGTTATGTATACGGAAGAAGTTCTTTACAGTGAGGGTGGTGAGACACTGGAAGAGGTTGCCCAGAGAAGCTGTGTCTGCCCCATCCCTGGCAGCGTTCAAGGCCAGGTTGGACGGGGCTTTGAGCAACCTGGTCTAGTGGGAGGTATTCTTGCCCCTGGCAGAGGGGTTGGAACTAGATGAGCTTTAAGGTCCTTTCCAACCCAAACCATTCTATGATTCTGTTATTAAGGTAGCACTGCTTGGAAGGTACCTATTTTCACTCATTCCTCTACAGTTGATCTATTTAATTCACAAAATAATTAGATAATGCTACAGTACTGGTGGGTCTGTATGTGTGTCATTTGGAGCTTTGTTAATCTGGGGGGGAAAGGTTGGTTGTGTGCTTTTTCCCAGCAGCAGGATGACACCACCATGCACCCATGAAGAGAAACCAAATCTAGATGTTCTGTTTTAACCAGGTAGGTAGCAGAATTATAGTAGCTTCCTGCTTTTTCTGGAAACTTGGAGACAAGACATTGAGAATAGCAATCATGGCAATAGTTGTAATGGACCATTATAATAGCTGACTGCAGATTCAACATTCAGTAGTGGCAGAAAAGGTTGAGAACATGCTGGTGCTTTGGAGCCAGCCTTTCTGTGGCTAGAGAAGCTGATTTCTCTCTAAAACAAAAATCAAGAGATGACTTTCTACTGGCCTGACAATCCGATCAGCTGCTCCCTCTTGAACACCAGCTTGAATCCTGTAGTACTCAGCTGACCCTTTCTGGACATCTATTCTCAGAAGGGATCACCAATTTGAAGGCTTTCAACCACTTGATCTGTGAGATGGAATACCCAGTCTAAATCTTTCAGCTTGGATGTTCTTGCAGCTTTTGATTCTTTACTTCCACCATCACCACCATATGCCTCCAGTCATTAAAGTCAACCCATGCAAGCAAAGCTGAAGAACCAAAGAGTGAGGGCATGGAAATGACAGTACAGCAAAAGGGAAGTGAACAGCAGGGTGTGGCTGGACAAGATGAAAGACATCCTGGTTAACATAGTAATCAATGCAAATGAGAATCTAGGCATTTGGCTCCAGAAATAAGCACTAGATTGTAGTTCTCAAAGAACAGCAGAAGTGTTGTGCAAAGTTGGAGCAGATGTAAAGAAACAAGCCATACTATCTGTCAAGAAAAGTCCATTTACAGCAAAATGGTGAGTCTACAGCCCTCATTCTTCTAGGAAATACAGGAAATAAAAATGTGGCATATAAAAATCATAGAATCGTTTAGGTTGGAAAAGACCTTTAAGATGATCCCTCCTGCTTGGACCTGAATGCACGTGTCCAAAATGCTCCAAAAGCTTTGTTGTCAGAACCAGGCTTTGGAGGAACCACAGAAAGAAGCTGGAGGCCAGATCAGGTAAGTAAACTCTGACGATTTAACAAAAAGTTTGTTAATCCGTGATGCTCGCTAATGATTTACTGCTTAGCGTGGTGACGCATGCTAAGTTACGTGAACGCAGTTAAGTCTTGCTACACTTTGCAATGCATCAGCAACATTTTTGATTCTGTAAAATAAATAAAATCCAATTCTTATTGCCACTTTAAACAAGCCAAGTGCAATGTGATACCAAGAAATGTCTAGAATTATTCTCTCTCCATATTGCGATTATAACTAGTTAGCAGAGGAAGTCTAAATTACTCTACGCGGAGAATTATAAAACCCATTATAAAATGCATTCCACTTTGCAAGCAGGGACAGAAACTGACAGGAATGGAGAGCTTGGGATTGCAGCCCCCTGCAAACTGGCTTACTCATCCATCGTGGAACCGAGCGTTACATAACTTGAGCTGTTGCTGCAGCAACTTTTCCCAGCCCCGGAACAGTGCCACAGAGGTGCTGCCTTAATATAGATAAGCAGCTTCACTGTCTTTTTACACAGCAGATACAGTTAGCTGAAAATGAAAGACAGCTTAAAGGGAAATATTCAAGATAATTTTTTCAAAGTTACTGGGAAATATTGATGTATGTAATGAAACATTAGTTTTCAGCAGTCACTGGTGCTAAAAACAGAGAGAAAGGCCAGATAAGAGATGACTCCTTCTAATCACCACCATATAAATATTGAGTAATACAGTGATAATTGGATTGTGTGACAGCAATAGGTATTTACAGTCCTCTGAAATCACTATGTACTTACATACATAAGATGTTCATACCCTACTTACATACTTACATGTGTACATACCTGTGAATGTTCATACACTTGTTTAGAACCTGGTTTTGTTCCTCTCTGCAACAGAGTTGCTGGCATGTTAAATTGAATGGCTAAGCCTCCTGCCCAGGCCTCCATCCAAAGCCTCCCTGGAAAGCCTCATGTTCCAGATTTTCAGTGGCAAATTCTATTGTGGGACTTCCTATTTCTGGTTGCCCTCTGGTCTTTAAATCCATGCTGATGTAGTTCACCTTGGACTCCATTCTACATTAGATGAATCCAAAAAGGCTTTCTACATAATAAAGAATATAGTCATCATAATTGATATTTCCACAGAATCACAGAACGGTTTGTGTTGGAAGGCACCTTAAAGCTCATCGAGTTCCAACCCCCTGCCACGGGCAGGGATGCCTTCCACCAGACCAGGTTGCTCAAAGCCCCATCCAACCTGGCCTTGAACACTGCCAGGGATGAGGCAGCCACAGCCTCTCTGGGCAACCTGTGCCAGTGTCTCACCACCTTCAAGGTGAAGATTTTTTTTTCTAATATCTGATCTACCCTCTGTCAGTTTAAAGCCATTCCCCTTTGTGCTGTCACTCCATGTCCTTGTAAAAATTCCCTCTCCAGATTCCTTGTAGGTCCCCTTTAGGTATTGGAAAGCTGCTTTAAGGTCTGCTTGGAGCCTTCTCTTCTCCAGGCTGAACAAGCCCTTTAATACCTTTTGGTGATAACTATGATAAACAGCAGTATACATTTACATGGAAGTGCAGTAATATACAGGACATACATTTGTATCAAGAATGAGGGCAGGAATTCAGCAACAAAACTAACATCCCACATCACCACTGTGGCAACTGTGGCCAGCAGCTCACTAATGCTTTGGGCTTCTCCTTGCAAGCCATGGATGTACTGTTAGCAGAAGTCAGAGGCACACTCTACCATCCCTCCTCATGTCCTAAATGATACTCTTGTTGTTTGCCTCTGAAACATGTTCTAAGCAGAGCTAAAATATACAGCTAAAAACTCTGCTTACTTTTGCTTGGTTTTTAGCTAAACCATTACTTTAGAATCGGTGTATCTGAAAGTTAGTGATGAGTAAATGCATGACTTTTCTTTCAATTTCTGTCATACTATGTCAGCTCTGTGTAGACAATTTTCTTTTTAAAACATCCCTAGATAAGTACATATGGTTCTTCCATTGTTTAACATTGCATTTTAATTCAGCTTAGAGGAATCAGCTCAGAGTCAGTAACTGCTCAGTATGGGTTTCATCTGGGACCTCTTTATTCAGCTTTATGCAGAAGGAGAGTTGGTGCAGCTGGAGAACAACAAGCCTGATGATGAGAAAACAGATTTATTTCTCTCTTTCCTGTCTCATGTCTCTCTCATGAAGATGACATGCTTGGTGTTCCAGGTCACATGGGAATAGCACATGATGCACCCTGTGTGTCACACGGCACTGGCTGAGTGGCTGCTCCATTTCACAGCAGGCAGTGAAAGTGTCCTTACCAAGACTGTTATCAAAAACCTGCTTATTGGAAGCCTCTTAACGCCTGTTCTGAAAAGGTGGTGAGGTGTGTGCTTCGGTCACTCATCAAGGGGATCCCATGGACCCCAGGTGGATCCCACTGGACCACACTCTGAAGCTACAGTTCAGTCCACTGAAAGCCCCACAGACAGACAATTACTCCTACACAAACCAAAGTGGCTTTTAATATCCTTAGACAAGGCAGTTCTGCACTGAGCCAAAGCACTCACCTCTGGTGGAATGAACATGTTTAAGCTTCTATTTTTTTCACAGTGTCAAATACAGATTTAGAGGTGAAAGAAGAGAAAGAAAATGAAACAAAAAGCAAAAAATCCTAATCTGAATGTGTACATATTTGCCTAGTTTACACAATCAGCAACAACCATCTTTATTTTACAGTTTATTCTTTCATGAATGTGGTTTGACAGGCTAGAATGATTATGAAATAAATTTGCTTATTGTGTCTTCATCAGAGTGCAAGTTTTAGAATGATATATGCATTTCTAAGCATTTATCAATGATAGCTTCTTTAGTCAGGAAGAGAAGAAGAAGTGAAAACAAAGATTTTTACAACTGGATGATCCCTTTCTCTGATCTTTGCGTTCAATTAGGCTGCAGTGTTAGGCTAGCAATTTTGTGTATAACTTAATGTAATAATTTGAATATAAAATCACTCAGTAAATTCTTGACAGAAGTAACACTATACTTGTTTTTACAATCTGGCAATGACTATAAATTAATATGTAATTATGCTACTGCTGTGCTTGGGAGATACTCATTCAGCTCACATATTTTCCAGAATCTCCTATTAACACCGAGAAAGTTGCTTAATTTCTCTCTTGTTTAGCTCACATCTCCAAATTACCACAGGGATTGCCTCTTTCTTTGTACCTGTAAGGAACCTTGCACACAGGGACTTCCAAGCAGCTACTGTAATACGAATTACTAATCTAGAATCTAGACTATTCCAACTTGGCCAGAAAAAAACCTGCAGGGACTGCGTAAGTCTGCTCCTGGAAGCATGAATCACTGCTTCTTCCTGAGAGGAAGCTGACAACAGCTCTTGCGGGGGACACACTCAACAAAACACAATTTACTCTGATGTCTGCTACAGAAATCTCTTCTAGACCGTACTCACTTGGCTAGCAACTGCCTCGCTGAGATCACTTCTCCCACACCACTGCACCTCACCTAGGCTAAGTGTAATGATAGAAATATCTCAGCCACTGTCCATGGCCAGATGCCTGGTGACTTACAGGTGACTCAGAGCTGTGGTGGCCTTTGACATTGTGGAGCATGTGAAAGCCCTGACACAGCTGCATGACCTGGCTGAGAGAGAGAGGAATGTCTTACCATGGTTCCATTGATTCCTCACTAAGTGTTCCCAGATGGTAACAGATGGCTTTTCCTTCTGTTAAGGGCTCCCAGATGCAATACGCAACAGTACTTGGTGCCAATCACCTGTCCAACATCTGCACAGAGGCTGTGGGAATGATCGTGATGCAGTATATGGACTGCAGTGTTAGTAATATCAATGCTACTTTTCTTTCAATCTGGGAATTACAACTGCCCTCTGACACATCTAATATTGAGAACATACTGAGAGATGAAAACCAGCTTGGCAAAACTCAAGTCCAAACATACAAAGATGACATGAATTAGAGGAGAAAGCCTTTGGACGATACAATGAATCAAAGGATGAACGCAGAGATTTCTGGGCTGGATTACAGAAGTCCATGGAATAGAGAGGCTTGTTTTGATCAGCAGCATTCCCCAAAAGGCTGTAAAGTTGCAAGAGCCAAAGCCCAGCATCCTTCTGTTTTTCCCTCAACACGTACCTTGTCTTCCTGACACCAGTGAGCACAGGATGTGGCCATGTTGACCATTCATCCACTTGGGAATTCTGCTCCTTGACGAGCCCCAACAAAGTTTGCTGCTGGTATTCACATCCCTTGGTCAACACAAGCGGCTGAAAGAGCTTGCCTTGTAGCAGTTATTGTGATATTCACGCTTTGGGAAGAAACACATTTCGTTATCAGACCTTAAGAAGACAGGAGTTATTTGGGGAGTCTAAACAGTTATGTGGCAACAGCCGCTTTTGACAATGTGCTTATTTTTCCACAGGTTGCAGCTTTTCACAAAGCCTGCATTTCTCTCACAAAAGATGAACCCAGGCAAAATCAGAAATCCCTTTCCTCACCCCCCTTTCCAGGCATTCTGTGCGTGTATAAAAACTCAAAAAAGAAACGGGTATTTTTTCCTTTGCAGGCTCCCCCGAGTCATTTCAGGCTGCTCGGACGCAGGCCGCAGGTGCAGACCTTTCTTGCGCCCATCTGCGGGGCCCTGGCTCC
>NW_009929536.1:0-7535 GCF_000696875.1 Nestor notabilis
CCGGCTGGGCTTGAACCACGACAGAAGTCCATGCAACAATGGGTGGTACTGTTTGAGTTGAAAATAGCGAAGCAAATTAGTATATTAAGATTTTGGAAGCATTCTTGGCAGTGATACACCTAAAGTTCTCAATGATCTGCAAGTTAGAGTGCAAGGTGAAGAGAAGAGTTTGTAAACACAAGAAAGAAAATGGAAAGTGGGGCCCATATGTAAATATGCTGGAGGACAGGGTGAACACTGGTAATTCTACAGACAGCCTCGGTTCATCCTTTACATTAGGCATATGACAAACGTTATGACAGAGTTCTACCTTTGCAGAACCAGGACCAAATATCAGAGAAAATGTAAAGAGAGAAGTGGAAAGATTAAGATATATCTCAGACACAGCTAACGAGAATACTGCATGTGACCTTCATTATTATCGTACATTCCCTCCGCCTCTCCCTGAATAATAAAGGAAAAAACCCACATAAGAAAACCTGAAGTTCTAAAAGAAGAAGAAAAAAGTCCTTTAATGTCTAAAACATATTTAGGAGTTCTTTGAACTGAAGTAATTAAGTGAAATACTTTGGTTAGCAACATAACCATATACATTGTTGTTGTTGTTGTTCTGATGCTGTTTCTTAAATCCTTGAGAATGGAATATATATACAGTACCAACAAGCATAATTTACTAGTTTATACTACTATCTTGAAGGCCTCGCAACAAAAAAGCGGGTTGTTCGTGCAGATCCTCTCTTTGTATTTAAAATAGAGAAGTGTAACACTGAATGAGAGAAAAAAATACATTCTTTATAGTATTGTTTCCTTTAGTGCATGTGAGTATAAATACATCAAAAGTGCTGGCAGATATTTCTTCATGTGTTGGCAGTACAAAATTCTACTGAATTAATTCAAGCTTTAAACTAACTTGTCATCATCTGTCTTTCGATATTTCACCTTTTCAAGTGTTTTCCAACTGAGTAGGTAGTAAAAGATATATATGTTGAAAGCTCCACAGAGAATAGAATGTGTTCCCAGCTACTACTTTTTAGTTGCTGATTCAGGCTATCCAAATTTCAAAGTGCTGAGTTACTCCTCCAGTGAGGTAGAACCAAAGAAGCAAACAGTAAATCAATTGCTGGCTATTTAAGAAAGAAAAAACCAGCACATACACAAAAAAAAGCTAACATTGCAGCAGTTAGACATAAAACGTCATTGCCGGTGTTATAAAATAATTTCAAGAGCATATTAAACTTTATGTACAGAACTAGTTCAACTTTTCACTTAAGTTTTAGAATTGATTTGAAGATACATGTATTTTTAGATTACTTCAAATACAGTATTCTGTTTGCTGAAGTCTGGTTTTAAGCACCTAATGGTAATCAAGAAGAAGCTATAAGTAACATGAAAATATGTAAGCAATAAAAATGAGATACTATCTTTGATTCAGAAGCATTGTAACGTACCAATTGAAAGCATAAAACAGGTGTTTTAAAACTTGCTTATAGTACAGTCACATATGCTTCCTATATAAACATCTTGTTTCTCATTTACAGTTGCATCATGTCTGTGTAGCATCTACTGCAACTTCTTACCCAAGTAATACCCACTAAAGCAGGCTTGCTGCAGAAGCACAATGATTCTTCACATGGAGAATCATATTCTAGTTGTGGTTCTCCATGTGACTATCTAGCAATCACTTATGTTCAACCAGATATAGTAAACTCTGATTCATTTGAGAGGTGTAAATGTTTTTAGTTTCAAAATTTTAAGTATTTTGTTTTGAAGTTAAGATTTTAGCTTTGTTGGTGGGCAAGTGAGGGGCTCTAATTCAAGAAGTGATGAGATTCTTGCTTACCTATGCATGAGTCCTGCAAAGAAAAGTTCAGTGAACTTTCTCTTTGAGAAGCCTGCTGGTATCGCTTGCCTGCTTGTAGGGGGTTTGCTCTCCCTGTTCTTATGCATGTGAACACAGAGGGGGTAACTGGTTTTTTCCAGGTTTCACCAAGCAGGAAGGTTGACTAAGCATTTTAAACAGCAGATTATTTCCACCTAAGCCAAGTGGAAAACCAGCATTTTTGACTTAGAACATTAATTCTTTCCTGAACTAGATGTTGAGCAAGATCTTTATTCATTTCTCTCTGTTATGAACTAGGACAAGAGTTTCCAATTTTTTTTCCTTGTCTTGCTATCATTCTGCAGTAGAATAATATATCTGCATGAAGTATGGTCTGGAGAAGGAAAAAAAAGGGGTGCATGTGAATTGTGGGAGCTTCTGCAGTCAGAAGGGTGTTTGCAATTAGAAGAAGTTGGCTGGGGCAGGGATGAGGTTAGGTGTAATGGAGGAAGGTGGTGGCAAGGTGGCAAAAAGAGAAGGAGCAGGAAAGGAGCCGGTTGTGAACTGAAATGCTGCTTTGTCCTGAGTGTCCGTCAAGAGGCCAGAAGGCAGTCGTGATGTCAGGAGAATGAGAGAAAACTGACTTGTCTCAGGGGCTTCTGGCAGCCATAGACTTCTGATCATTCACTGTTGGTTGGCCAGAGTCACCTGGCTGCCATTTCATCAGCCTTTCCCTGGCGGCTTTTTCTCTAGTTTAAGCAGTAATTCCATCTGTCTCAAAAGCATGTATTTTTATTTTGTCTGAAGTTGGAAGCAATGTTTTGTGAAGCCCTCGGAGAGTTTCAGGGCCTCTTTAATTGGATAAGATTTTGAAAAAACACTCTTTTTTAGTAAACAATTTTTGATTTCTCCCTCTCCCCCCCCCCCCCAAGACACACTTTCACTTTTTCATCTTCCCACTTTTAAGAAATTGTATTTTTCTTTCTCATGCTCATTTTTCCCACATTCACCTCCTGGGTAATAGGGATGGGAAAGAAAAGGAAAAAAGGGAAAGAAGAAAATGGATTGCATTTTTTTCCTACCTTCTCTTATTTCATCGTGATTTAAATGGATTTTTTTTTCCCCATGAAAATTGGTTACATTTGAACCTGTTGTTCTTTAGAAAAAAACAGTTTAGAAAAAAGCTTTTAGGTTCACCATTCTGTAGTTAAAAGTTTCCATGTGAAAGCATTTAATAAAGCTATTGAACAGACTGATATACTTACAAGCTTTAATTTTTCCTGCAGATTAAAAAAACAGAGCAAATTTCAAAAAATAACAAAGAGCAAATGCTGTTGAAACAGCATCAGCAAGTGTGGTGGCAAGAGCATAAAAGACTGAGTGAGAACAGGTAAAAGATGAGAAATAATTAGCCTTCATTAAAGAAATACTTTTGTAGGAAGAGATTGTTGTGTGGTATACTTGATTCAAAGGACATTAAGAGGAAAAGATTAAAATACCTGAACTGAAGATAATTTTTTGTGCAGGGCATGCGAGTTTATGATCTATATTGAAAGGGGCCTGTAGACATTAAGGGAACACGGAAAGGGAGGAGACAATAGAGTGGATGTTGTTCTGCATGTACCACACCACGATGATCTGAGCTGTTTAGTTGTCTTATCAACATTTGAAGAGCATGTATTTGTAGGAGTATCAGAAGTTTTCAGATGCTTCTTAATTCCTTCAGAGTCCATCTCTAAAAGTACATATTGATTTCATGCTTAGAACAGGGAACATTAATGTTCTTGTCTATTAGCTTGTGTTTTGTATATACATACAGCAGATCAATGAGAGCATTTGTTGCTCAGAGGGGTGTGGCTTCCATACCACCCAGGACAATGTCCAAGTTCTGACTTCATACCTTCCCAGGCAAAGAATGCCCCTTTTTACTTAATTATTAGAATATTTGAGGCTTATCATTCTTGAAAACATAATGAATAAGAAATTAAAGCTTCTGTAAAACTTGTATTCATACCTTCCAGTCAAAAAGCAGAAGCAGAAATAAAGTCTTTTCTTGATGAAGAAAGCCATAAGTACAACTTTTTTCTGGATATGAAGGACTTCGGTAAGAATGTTTCTTGATTATTTTTTATAATCAAAATTATCTTGATTATTTGAGATTTTAAATCCCTGTCTTGTCAGATTTAGATTTAGAAAGCACAGTGTTGTGTAGTATCTTGTGTGTTTGAGAAAGCTTTATGTTTTATTTGGATATAGAGCGTAAATTATCGGAGGAGCGAGATACATATCAAACAAATACTATTGCTCCTATCTGGCAACTAAAAGAGAATTTGAAATTATGGCTGAATGAAATGCAGTGTTACCTCTCAGAAGAATCTTGTCTGAAATCTAAGATCAATCCAGCTGAGATGTTAGAACAGGTTGGTATTTTATTTTTACAATTTATTATCACTGTATTTTTAGTATTTTCATTTATTTTTCTGTACTACTTTGAGATTATAACTCGTATTCAGAGCATCCCATCTCTTTACTTGCCATAGTGCAAATCTGCTTCACTAAAATCTATAAAAGCATAGCATTGTAGAACTGGAAATCAGGGGTTTTGTTTCTAAATAAGAGATTTCATATTAAAATCAGATAAAGAAGTAACAGTAACTTGTTTCATGAAATAGATCAAATTTGTGAAGAAGCAACAGAAGGCAATTTTGGAATTCCTTATCCTTGAAAGTTTGGCTTTGGAAAGAGAGATTGAAGACTATAAAACAAAAGTAAGCTTTTCCTTGTAAGTTTAGTTAGCAGTTTTCTGAGGGAGAAAATAGAATGCAGAGTAGTCTGCTGAGTAGCGTTTTTCATCACAGGCATTAGTGCATTCTTTTGAAGAGAAAAATGGACTTTTCCTTGAAGTTCCTCCAGCACTACTGTCTTTGGAATGCCCCTGCCCTGATTTGAAGATCTTCCTTATCAATGAATACCAAAAGCTTGCAAGCGAGTACTGGTCTAAGCTTCAAGAGACTGATCAACAGCTAGAAGTTTTATGTAGGTAATGACATGTATTTCTGTATTTCTTCTGTTGGGTATAAAATAAGTAACTACAATGTGTTTTGTAATCTATAGATCCTGCAGTTGCCTTTATCATTAGTTGGTTCTATTTTGTGCAGAGCAAAGAATAGTTGATGCACTGCCTGGCAATCTGGGGTTAAATAGTCAGTAACTGTTTACACAGCTGAGAGAATTGAGGCCATCGTTTCAAAAGCTCTCGTCTGAAATAATAAGTGAAATGCTTTGTGGATTAAAGAACGAACAATCTGGTGTACATCAAATATCCTTTTCACATGCTTTTGTATGAATAGAAATGATCCTTTCTTTATGGTAATTACTCTATCAAATTTATGCCAGAAAAGTACAATCTTTCTGAGAGACATCTAGAATGTATTTATCTATAAAGCAGATAAATAGGTCCAATCTTTTCACAAATTTTGGATTGCTGCAGTAATTCTTATCACAAAGAAATGTAAAAAATGTATGTAGCTCTGATTCAGAAAAACTGAAAGGAGGAGAGATTTTTCTGTAAACAAAAAGTTTTATAGAAAGAACATAAATATAATGATCTAGAAATGTAACATAGCCATATATTAATAGTATAAAGCTTAGCTTTTCTGCTGAGGCTAACTTGAGCTCAGGAGATACTGAGTTGCAGATATTGAACTACCCTTGACTTCTTTTTGCCATCTCCTGATATTCCTGTGGCTTAGAACGGAATCAGGTTTTAAGAAAACTGAGAATAGAAACATCAGTGGAATTGTTTGAAACCTGGGCAGAAGAAACTGGGGAGAGCAAGGGAGTTCCTAAGTTTCTTTGGTAAAACACACTGCTTCTAAATCTCCCTCTTTTTCTAGATACACTTACAGTGCAGCACTTATATCTTCTGCTACTGCTGCTGAGTTTGGGGGTGCTGGAAGAGGTTTAAAATGTAGGATCCCATAGGAAGTAAATTTATACTCTACGGATCTTTTGATAAAATGTACAGGTATTCTGTAGGTTCTTCTGTTATCTGAAGCCTATATCTTATTACTTCCTATTATTATATGATATTTACTAGGAATTGTTCTGATCTTTCCCATATTTTTATGTATTAAGCAGCAAGTGGCAAATTTACAGCAGTTCCTTTGCTGCTGTCTCTGATATTTTGTTACAGTTGCTCTTTTGGAAGAAGTTTTAAAAACCTTTGTGAAAAAATGTGTGACAAATACTAAATCATTAAATATGTACAAGTCTTTCTAGTGGTTTTAATTAAAATTGTGTTAAAGTTTGAGCAACACAATTTTGGTGAAAGTTTATAAATGTAAATCTCTTGATCTACACAGCATGTGTGCTACTGAATAATAGATGAACATCAATGTAGACAACAGAATCTATGAAAATGGTTGAAAAATCTACTATGGTATTTTCATTGATCATATGCCAGGTTTGAATTTAGGTCTTGAGCTAGCTAATTTTGCACTGATAATTAAGTAACGTCAACATTTAAAAGATAAAATACCATATTTGGAAGGGAAAGAAATTCAGTTGGCATGAAAATACATGCAGTGGTACTTTGAAGGAATTAATTTATGGTATCTAGTTGGGGAAAAAGGAAACAGCTATGACTGGAAGAGATGCTGGTGGTAGTGGCAGCAGCAGCAGTCTGCTGGTGGGATGGAGGGGTAGGTTGCGTAGGACAATTTACTCAATTTGGATCAGACTGTGCCCGTATCATTAGCTGTGAATGTATGAAATCATAAATGAACCACCAGTAATTATCTAAGCATTTTATTTAGAGATAGATTTTGGTCTTTTTTTGTTTGCCTTCTGGTCTTAAAATCTTTAATGTGCTGCTCATTTATGGTTCTATGATTTTATCCACAACAACGTTAAAAATGTTTTTTCAATAAAAAAAAGCAAGACTTGGTTCCTGTAGAATTACTTACTTCCAAGATCTGGGTTTTACGGAAGACACAACACTCTCTGTCACTTCTTACATTTATATTGGGTAACTTGAATGAAAATACTCTATGAGATTACACAAGATACAGCCTTGTGATTTAAGTATTCTGTAATTCATCAAGCTAACTTTGATCCAACTAACATGGATAATACTGTCAAAAATCAAGTGACAGGTTTTTGACCTTGGCATGTACTCACTGTACTCTGCTGGTTAATACAGCCTTAATGAAGCCTTTGCTATTGTTGTCATTGCTCTATACCCAAAGATACCACCCATTCTCCTGCATTGCTTTTTTCTCACGTTTGTAATTTGAGAAGTTGCTCAGCAGAACAACATAATTATATAATAACTAGTCACTTCCTCTGAGGATTGTTTCTGTGTAGTTGTTCTTCTCTCATCATATGCTTTAATGTACAGTAAAGAAACCTTAAGTTAATGCTAGTCTGGCGTTACACATCTCATTGTTTAACTGTTATGACTGTCTGGAACAGAAAATTTGGAAAATGTGCATGGAATTTCCAAAGAAGAAAAATCAGAATAAGATAATATTCTGGTCTGCTATATTCTTTGTGTGCTTTTCAGTCCTACTAGAATGATCATCATGGTGTTTATTGCTTTTGGAAACTGAAGAAGAATTTGGTTGGGTTGTTGGGTTTTTTTTTTCCAATCATAATATAGGGTTATAGTGCTTTATAATCTAAATTCACTTCTTTTACTGCTGCTGACACACAA
>NW_009929536.1:7566-14454 GCF_000696875.1 Nestor notabilis
TTTGGGAGATACCCAAGTCCTGAGTTATCCCACAAATTGTGCACTTGAAATTGATGAGTTTGTTACAGCTAATGATTCCATAAGCATTTAATTGTATTTTTGCCACGATCTCCAAGGTTGTCCGAATTATTTAAATAACTGAAGGGTGAATGTAGTAGTGCATGTTCAGCAGTGCATCCTCTGCAACACCATTTCAAGTGAATGGGATATTAGGACCAAGTCAAAGAACTTTAGTTCCTCTATTCAGGTCTATTACCAAGATGTTTATCAATCAGTAATGCCATAATTAATAGCAGGGAGGTTGACATCTCACTTGGTGGTATGTTGCAGTCTGTGCATCTGCAGATTCAACACGATGGCAGTGCATCAAGTGTATGTTGCTGTTGCAAAGGATATATAGGGATTATAGAGTGCAGAGGGTAGCTTCCCTTTGGAGTTGTTTGTATTCTTCAGAATGCGTAATGCCATGGATTAATGCCAGTTAAATCAGTTTCAAAGGAAGCAGCTGCCTCAGGGTTGTTGAATATAAGACAATTGCTGTGTTTCAGTTCTGAAACAAAATCAAGATTGTACTGTTTTCTAGTAGAATGATACATACAAGAAAAGCAAACACTATATTTAAGATTTGGGTTATGCATTCAGCCTTGTAAAAGTTTGTCAGTATCTTGACACTGAAGAAGCCTGGTATTAGCTTAAATATTAATGTAAAATGTGTTGGCACTTTTCAAACTCATTTTAGATAAGATCTTCTTTTCTGGAATTTTACAGAAGTTTAAGTGAGGTGACATCTTGAATTCAGTCAGACAGGATATTTTAGAATTTCCATGCATTTAACGGTCACGAATACATTGGGCTGGATCATGCTTCTGCTTTTTTGTCTATGAACAGCTGACAAAATCTCAGCACAGCTGACAAATTTTGGCACAGCTGACAAACCAAGGCATTGGCAGTCAGTCTGTCCCTATTTACAATGAACTACTTAAAGCTCTAGCTATAGCTGATTGCTCCCCAGAGTATTATACACAAGCCTTAATTTCTCCATCTCATTCCTGTGTAGAGATTCATTGTTAGCTGGCAGTTAAAGCAATGTACAAGTCAGAGGGAACCTTGAGAGATATGTGAGTTACAGGAGGCAGCAACTGGTGTAGCAACTGGTGCGCGCTTGTGTGCTGGAGGCAGAGGAGATCACTAGGCTGCTCTTCAGACCTCTTCTGGTTTTCCCTGCTTTCAAGACCACCTGTAATGTTTCCTGGCCAAGATGTATCTTCCTCTGCCTCACTCTTCTTGTAGGTGGAAATCCTTTATTTGTTCACAAATCTGCATGGTCAGAAATATCTAAGGCAGATTATTAAGAAAGAGAATCTCAGCTTTTAGAACTGTCTCATTACCACCAATAAAATAATATGTTCAAACAGCACCATACGGAGGTGTATCAGAACTCGCAGAAGAGGATTACTGTTTTGTTTCAGAAATTACAAGAGGTAGTTCATAATCCAACCCACGAACTAGCGAACACTCTCTTAGGATGGCTGATACTCCCTCTGAGTAAAAGCTAGCAGGGTTTCATGGTGGTTCTTCTAACAAACAAATAACTACAATATTTGAGTTGGAAAGACAAGAATGCTAGGTGTTATCTTAAGGAAAAAATATTTTTTAACTAGTTCAGCATCAGTAGTAGCAGTTGCAGTGAGAGATTTAATCATAGCGAAAATAATTAATTTGCTCATTAGTTATTCATGAGAAAGACCATTCCTCAGAATACCAAATTATGACACAGAGATTCTAAAATTAATAAATGAATTGATTTCATAGAAAAGGTCCTTCTAGAGAAAAGGGAGGACTTCAAAACATTAATTTCTGAGGATCAGTTGTGAGACATTTTTCTTAGAGGAAGTAAATGTTGCAGAAAGAACACATCTTTTCAGTACCACCTGTGTGACAAAGCTCAGGGGCTTTTCTCTTTGGAGAACTCCCTCTGTTCTTCAAGACCCCCAGCTTGAAAGTTATAAGATATTATGGCAACTGTCTCTCTTTGAAGGATTCCTTAGCCCCATTTCACTTTTCAGGGTGCTATTTCTTCTTCACACTCAGCATATGAACAGAACCTCAGATTAGACATCTATATTCATTGTCTGTTATGGGAAATTTAAGCAATCACCTATAAAGAACCACTTTAATTGCTACTCTGCTTTTGCTGACATAAATTCGCTTTTTATGTTGTCTCTAACGTTTGCTTGGTGGTTGCCAGTCACTGCAAATGAACTTCTTAGAGGAGCTAGATCTTTTCTCTAAGCCCTTTCAAAGCCAAGTCAATTTCTTTTCATGATGGCTGGATTTAATAACAAACAGCTGGGTCCTAGAAATAGTTGTCACTTATTTCACACAGTTTATAAGAAGAGAAAAGAAAATAGGTGGAAATTTAAATGATATATATCTCACGTAAGCTTCTAGAGGGAAAGCTGTCTCTTTCTACAACTTTACTAATTTCACCCTACTAATGAGTATCCAGGTCAGGATTATTACCGTGGTACTCCTAGTCCTAAATCTGTAGCTGCATAGGTGATCATAGAATCACTGAATGGTTTGGGTTGGAAAGGACCTTAAGATCATCTAGTTCCAACCCCCCTGCCATGAGCAGGTACACATTGCACTAAACCTTGTCACCCAAAGCTCTGTCCAGCCTGGCCTTGAACACCGCCAGGGTTGAAGCATTCACAACTTTTTTAGGCGACCCATTCCAATGCCTCACCACCCTCACTGTAAAGAACTTCTTCCTTATATCTAATCTAAACTTCCCCTGTTTAAGTTTAAACCCATTCCTCCTTGTCCTACCACTACAGTCCCTAACAAAGAGTCCCTCTCCAGCATTCTTGTAGGCCCCCTTCAGATACTGGAAGGCTGCTATGAGGTCTTCACACAGCCTTCTCTTTTCCAGGCTGAACAGCCCCAACTTTCTCAGCCTGTCTCCATACAGGAGGTGCTCCAGTCCTCTTATCATCCTCGTGGCCCTCCTCTGGACTTGCTCCAACAGCTCCATGTCCTTTTTGTGTTGAGGACACCAGAACTGTATGCAATACTCAAGTGAGGTCTCATGAGAGCAGAATAGAGCTTGCACTGCTGTACTGCAATACATCACCATACAGCAAGTGTCTGAAGTCCTGTGTAAATGGGGAAGTCAATGGGCTGCAAGATGAGGTATGACTTAGGAGCGCTTCGTGCACCTCAGTCACTGCCCCAGGAGGGCTAACCCTTAGTTGGCTGGTTGGCATTCTTTTCATGAGAAGTTAGGTTGCTGTTGAATTTTTTTTATTGGCTACATTTTGTGATTCTATGATTCTACAAATTACTCTAAGAGCTGCCAACAAATGCTGATTGTGAACCTTTCTCTCATGTGGGAAGGCAAAGACTGAAGTGTCAGTGTAGGATCTCTGTCCTGTGACGTAATACTGCTGCCTGTGGACTTCAAGTCTTATTAAAGTTAATTTTTAGATGTCAATTTCATTTTACTCCATTGCTAAACAGATAAGCCTCTCAAAAGCACTACTACAGAGAACCAGCCAAGAGTTAGTGCTTTGTATCTTTCTGCAAAAAACCCTTTTATGACAGGACTCTGTACGCAGTACAAACATTATTTCTGTGAGGTTTCTGTTCTGACGTTTGTAGCACTCATGGCTGGGATAATATTATTAGAGCTAATTGAAGGAGGTGGGATGTGATTTCTCCTTACCTGGCCACCTTCATTGTGATGCTATCTGCATAAAAAACAAGAGTAACTTTAAACTTTTATTCAAAGAAAAAGAAAATACAGAAAAATATACATACAGTGCAAGCAGCAAGGTGTTCATTATTAGGGAATAGTGATTTTGATATTCCCTTGTATTTCGTTATCATTAAGTTGCCACCATCCTCATCCTGGAATAGTGATTCTGTGCTGAAATGTTACAGTGAGCTAAGAATCGTTTTTGTTTCATGAAAGTCACAGGATGAAGAATTGAAGTGGGGAGGAAGGAACCTCTGATCACTAGCTGTCTCCAGAAAGATGGGTGAAAGTTAAATCCCTCATAATACCATAAGGGTAAAAATAAAGCCCATGAGTTTGTGTGAAGCAAACTGTAAAATAAATGCCTTCAGTTAGGTGAAGATAAGTGGACCTCTGTCAAGATTTGTGCCAACTTCATAGCAAAGCATACATCAGCAGAAAGTGCCAGTAAAGACTGAAAAAAGTGAAATGCATGTCACTGAGAGATTGGGTTCCCTTGCCTGACAGGATATTACTTCAAAAATGGTTTGTTGAAATGGGATATTATGTCTTTGCATTCTTGAGATATGTCTGCAAGTGAAGCTTTCAATTTCTCAAAACTAACAGGTCTAGGGATATTTTCTTGTTTCCTCCTTCGGTGCCCCAGAATATTGTACAATGCTGATAATATATTTCAGGTTTACTGTACAGTATTTTTAAAGAAAAGTTGTATTAAACTGGATTACATAAAATATTTTTTAGTACCTTTGTTTACTGTTCTCTCTTTCGAGATAATGCTAGATTGTATAATAAAATCTAGTTTGATATTAATTACATATGAACATCTCACCAAAAATCCTCTTTTTTTAAACACCTGGTATTTCTGCCTGCATAAGGATAAAGTTGTTCTAATGTCTTAACAAATGCAGTACTACTAAATACCCAGACACCACTGCTGGCTCAGGAAGTCCGAGAGCTGCAAGTGGGAGGCTGCAGGAATTTGATGGGGGGTAGAGTTGTATGATTGCCTTTTAATTTTCCCTAGGCTTTTAGTCACAGAGACCTTTTGGTCTGACTGAGTGTTGCTGCTCATAAATTAATGATGACCATAAAAGCCTGACATTAATCCTTTCAAGGCCAAGAGTTCAGGTTGAGGCTAAAATCTAATCTACTAAATCCAAACCCTGCTTTTATGTTACTTCTTGCTACTCTAATTTTCTGAAATAAATGCATTTATACTGATTACTACACCTCCTATTTTTTAAAGAAATGTGTATCTTATGCCTTGCATATGAGTTTATGGCTGTCAGAAGTTTGTTTCTAAGCTAGTTCTTCCTTTAGCTGCACACAGGTATTTTCACTTCATTCTGATCATTCATTTAGTGCTCAGGGGTGGAGACTGATCATCATCCTCCTTTTCACACTGTATTTTACATGTGGTGTGACTGTTCATTAATGTAATGTTAAGAAACACTGTATTATCCCTAATAAAAAGTCAAGTTAGAAAAGGAATAATTCAGTTCAATGATGGCACAATAAATGGTCACGTTAGAAAAGCAATATAGGTTTGCTTTCCTTCATAAAAGTAAATCTAAATTTCTCCTCTTTGATCCAACATCCAGTTTACAGGTTCAGGATTGTGAGCCCATTGAAATATTAGGCTTTTAAGACAAACTAGAAACAAACTCCTCCTTTTCAAAAGTTAAATTCTACTGGGGCTGATTGTTTTGCATTGCTATAGGAACACTGAATGGAATGAAAAAGATCAGTGGGTTTTCCAGACTGTTATCAATCAGTATTCAAGTGATCTTCACAAGAGGACGAAATTGTGCCTTGATGTGCTGCAGAGATACCTTCCTCACAAATCTAGGCATGATCTGGTCAGTATTGCTTTAAAAAGTAGCTCAATTATATAAATTCTTACATAAATCATGTAGTGAACATTTGTATTACAGCATGTTTATAAAAGTTTTTTATTTTAAAATTTCTTTATTATAAATTGTATTCTACACAGTGAAGAAGGGATGCCTCTGTCTTCAAAATACATGAACTTAAAGCCCTATCACTTCTCCAGAATAAGCACTGTGGAGATTTTATACTTCTACATACTCTTACAGCCAAATTCACAGAATTAGTTTGTTAGCGTTGCTTTTACTGTACAGTTTTATAGTTATGTCACGCTATTCTGCTTCTCTTGGTATTTTTGGTTTTTGATGAGGATGTATAGCATTGTCGCACTGTCTAGGAATAGTTATTTTAATTGGTCTGTGGCACATATATAGCAGGAAGAGTGGAAAGTTATCTCCTGCTCTCAGGGAGAGGCTATTTTTACATGCATAATGCCTTTCAAATTGATTGCTGATCCCTTTTACACTGCACAGTGAATACGCACAAAGCAGCTAATAGCGAAACCCATTTCAAGGCCAGAACTCTTCAGGATGTCATAAGTAAAGTAGGATTCTTTTTTTATTTCTGCATGTATTTTTAGACCATCTACTTCACTGTGTTTGAGGAGTGCCTAATGCAAGGCAATGACAGTGAACTGATACTAATAATTAGCACAGTTTCACAAAAATTGTATTTCTTGTGGATTTCAGAACTTCTGCCTGTAAGAACTAGGCTAAGTATGTGCTTTGTACATTGTAAGTATATTTTAAGCATAGTCATTATTAGCGGGTCTCCCTAATTCTTTGAATGTTCATTTTCAAATTTTAAAATTCTAAATTTAAAAATCATAATTCTGCATTGAATCAATACCTCTTAGTATGTATATTAGCATGATAAATACAGAAATGTTTAAACAGTACTAAGAATCTGTTCTTAAAACATTTGTGTTATGTTAGAATACTAAACTTAGACCCTTCTGTGCCTCCTTATGTCTGTAGACAACTGGATGAGTCCTGAGTGCTTGATTCTGTAGCAGATCACAGAGGTCTGTTTTAGAAGCGCAAACTCCATCCCATTTCTTGCTTATGAGTGTCTCAGCTTTACGTGCTTGCTAGCGAGGCTCACTCAAGTTTGGGCAGCAAAAAGTGTGAACTTCTGGTGTGGTGGCCTATGTGCATTTGATCAAAGAGAAGCTATCTTATCTTCGTCCAGCTATGAGCTGATAGGAATGTCTCTGAGCTGGGCACCAGAGGAGTCAGCGT
>NW_009929537.1:0-9721 GCF_000696875.1 Nestor notabilis
GCCGGCTGGGTTTGAACCACGACACATGCCCAAATCAGTAATCAGATTATTTTTTACTTTTGTACGAAAGCATTAATCACTGTAGGAAACCAAAAAGGAAAAAACTCGAGACAAATAAAAACCATCAATGAGAGAAAAGCAACCCACAGCTCTAAAAATGCACAGTGGGTATGGAAGCTATGAATATTGCCAGGAGCCTCCTGGAGGAAAAATAATTGTTTGAAGTACAAGCTGTTTCTTGGAATACTGCACTGTGTAAGGACAAGGGCAGACTGCTGGCTGGCACACAGCTCTGTGTACGACCAGGCTGTGCCTGCTGAGCTAATGTCTCAGTATAGATTTCTGATCTTCAGAACTTCAGATAGTTCAGAATTCAGTCAGTACTGCTCTGGCTTATAGCAGGCTTTTGGGGTTCAGTATTGCATGAGGCATGTGGATCATCTGAATTTTTTCCTCTTTCAGAGTCTGTTCCAGAACTCTATTGAGAATGTTGAGGTGCGCCATGACTTGCTGGATTGTCATATCAGCATCTGCTCTCCACAGGTGAGATCTGCCCATCTGAGGGTCCAAAATTCAATCAATTCAATGAATTGCTCCCTTTGTCCTACTGGTGCGCAGGGGGTGCATGTGGCATGAGGGTAATAGGTTTGGAAACCAAAACTCCCAGCTGTGCTCAGTGACTGAACGGAGAGCCTGAGTGATCATGTAGCATTGCTCTGCAGGCTGTCTGGGTGCCCAGTCTGTATTGGCATCCACAGCTCAAGCCCAGGCAGAACTAGGCAGTGAATGCATCAGTAGACTGGCTGATTTGGCACAGGATGAAGCTATTCTGGAAAATACATGATTTCACTTTGAGTATAGTAACATCTGTGGAGCAGAGGTGATGGCTGTGCTGTAGAAAAGTGTCACTATTTGCAAGCTGGTAACATTCAGGGTTATTCCAGCGTAGGCTTGCTAATGTCTCTTCCACGTCTGAAAAAGCTGGTCTGCAGCCTTCCTTTGGGAGTGAAACTGCAAAGTGAGGCTGGGCAGATTGCTTGAAAATGCAGTGTTTTGCCCCTTATGTAAACCAGAGTCTGTCCATAGTCTCCATTAAGAGAAGGAGATGGGAAGGTCAACACTACTAGCAGAAGGAATCAAAGCTTTATTAAAGGCAAGAGCATCACTTTCCTATACTGTATAACTCGACTCTCTGAGAACCACTGAATAGCCATTAATTATCTGGCTTCCCTGGCAATGTTTTCTGCTAAGTATATTATTTCCTTATATTTTATTCCTGACAGGTGGCTGAGCTGTTTACAGACAATTTTGACTACCAGACACGGGATGACTTTGTGCGTGGTCTGTTGGTGAATGAAGAGGTAAGGAGAGGATTGTTACAAGGCTGATCCTATTACCTTGTGTTAGAGAATCTTATGACATGCTTCTGCCTGTCTCCCAGGTCCTGGGGAACCAGATCCATATGCATGTAACGACAGAAGAGTACGGTGCCCATATATGCAACTTGCTGATGTATGAAGCTGTGTGCTCTGACATCATCCGGCGCTGGGTTTATCCTTTGACTCCAGAGATGAACTTCACCGATGACAAGAATCAGAGTTATACCCATTCTAAACACAACATTTACCGAGGAGTTGATGTTAGCCTTGGCCATGGCAGCGTGTTGAAAGAGAATGTACTCATTGGGCAGGGAACAGTCATTGGCAGCAACTGCTCCATAACGAACAGCGTTATTGGGCAGAACTGTAGGATAGGTGAGTACAACAATGGGGGATATGAAGCCTTGCCAGGAAAGGGCAGAGTTTTTTGCGATTTAGTTTTTAAAGTGCATTTGTCTCAGAGAGGATGATAGGTGGCTACTGATTGAGTTCTAATGGGAAGAAAGGAGAAGAACTTGGTTTTGCAGCAGAGGAAATAGGTTAAAGTTGTCAGAGTACCATAATGATGCTGAAAGGTGGAAGGCACTTCATGCAGACAAGTTGTTTCAGCTGTAGAGAATGCATAGCCTTTACTGATCTGGAGTTTTCACCTACCGATATCCTACAAATGAGGGACATCTGTCCCTGGTTTTGTGAGCTGTCTCGTACTTCTTCCGAGTTTTGGCTGGAATTTTTTTGTGGATTAGCTGTATTTGGGCAAAACCAAGATGTCAGTTGTTACTGTAAACTGAAGTCTTTGTAAAGAACAAACAAATCTTTTAGCTTTGGATAAGTAGTGGTCATAAGCCCCTAAGACAAATTTTCACCTTCCATGTAATGTCCATTGCATATCAAGGACTTTGGGTTTCAGTTAAGATACATTCTAGTGGACTCAGCAGTGTGGAAGAGCAGCAACCGCCTTGCTCAACATATTTGTGCTTGGTGATGTATAACAGGTGATAAAGTTACTTTGGATGGAGCTTTTCTCTGGGACAGAGTACACATAGCAGATAACGTGGAGATCTGCCATTCTGTTATCTGTGATGAAGCTGAAGTGAAGGAGAAAGTAAAGCTAAAGCCTCACTGTGTCCTCTCTTCTCAGGTGAGCTCTGTTTATGTCTGTTCTGCTTTCCGCCTTTCTCGGCAGGTTACGGGACTTACACTAGACCATACCAGAATACAGGGCTGCTACAGGCCTTTTTCCATAGAGGGGGATATGATACTGCTCCCACCTTTTTCATCCCTTTAGTTTGGCTAGGGTAGTATGGTATGTGATTTAGCAGTACTGATGTCTTCAGTTATTCTCATTAGTATACAGCTTGTCTGGAGCAGCTGTTGTCCCTGCTGGTGGAGGTACGAGGGGGCAATCAGCATATTTCTTCATTAAAATATGTTACATGTATTTGCAGGTAGTAGTAGGTCCTGGCATCACTCTTTCTGAGGGCACAGTGATCTCTCTGCACCCACCAGATGAGGAGGAAGAGGATGATGACCAGTTCAGTGATGATTCTGGTGTTAACAAGGAGGAAAGCAAAGTGAAGCTGAAAGGTATGAGAATCTCTAGCTCCATGCACTCAGGCTGCGCAGAGGGCTTTGCCTTCTATGATCTTTTGGGGTCTTTCCCTCCCCCATTCTAGACTCTGCAGTGCGAGGCTGGAGCTTTGTGCTGCATACAGCTTGGACCATGTGTGTTTTCAGTAGGGCAAGTAAGGATATTCAGCTCAAATTGGACAATGAGATGTACCTCAATACTGCAGTAGTAAAGTCTTCGGAGACTCACCTGTTTTCCGTGTTTGTTTTAGGGGTTTTGTTTTGTTGTTTTTTTTTTTTTTTTAAGAGTAGGAGCTTTGTAGGAGATAATAAGCTGGAAGAGATGGAAGATGAAGTTGGAAGAGACGTTCAGTTCAAGGCAGGTTGCAAGATCTATGTCCTTGTACCTGGACCATGTCCAAGGACTTTGTCCTTGTGAAATACTGTTTCTACCAGTCTGGATTTCTCAAGGGATCTAAACATGGTCAGCTCAATGCTGCTGCTGTAGGGAGGAGTAAGTCAGTCACTTGTCAAGGCAAGTGAGAAGATAAAAGCTGAAATCCGTTTGCATCTGCAGGAATCAGAGCTCCTTCCTGATGAAGGATATTTAAGGGGCAGTAATGTGCAAGTTATACCAGACTATTTCAGGTTTGCCTGTAAGCAGATCTGGTACATCTACCTCTTAATCTGTTTCTTTTTCAGGTTACAATAAAAAGGATGTAGGCTCAGAGGGCAGAGGCTATCTCTGGAAAGCGGATGGCAAGAATGAAGAGGATGAAGAAGAGCAGAGGCAAAGCCTATGGGGTGAGGAAAAGTGTGGTATGGTCACCTGAGGATGGGCAGACAAACCTGTGTCAGGGAAACTGGCTGAGTGGAATGCTGGTAACTTTGTCTAGAGTAAGACCTGGGCTTTGTGAAGCAGTCTGGCTCCAGATATCACATGTGCTTGGAGGCAAGGTGAGAGGTGAAAGCAGATGGTGGACCAGATTCTCTCTCTTCCTATGCTCTGTGGAAGTTGTTTATTATACACTGACACACAGAGCTGTCTGTGCTGTGAATGGTGCGCTATGTGGTACCCTCCCTTAGAGGGGAATATGCTTTGGCTATTCTGGGTACTGCTGGCTTTCTTCCTGCCAGTGACAGCGTCTGCTGACATTGCTCCATCATGAGTCAGCAGCCTGCTCAGAATGCATTTGCTTCTGTCCCTGTGCTTTGTTGTCTGCCTGCATACTCTTAAAAGTCCTATTATCCTGGTGGCTGCTGTAGCATTCCCTCTGCAGCAAATGTAATCACGTGGACCTATAACTAGAAGCTTCCTTGCAAGGACAGATAGTTGCTGACTTGGTTGGGATGTCCCTAAAACACCTGGTTTCTTATGCATATGACAGCTGCAGCTTTTGAGTGTTGAGTGCTGCATCTTCTCTCCTTCATCAGGCCCAGCTCTGCATTCAGAGGAAGAGAGTGAATCAGACAGTGACCTGAGCATGGGCTCTGAGGAGCTGGACAGTCGGGCAGCATCCCCTCAGCTAGATGACATCAAAGGTGAGAGATGGGCTCTTAAGAAGTATGGTGAGCTTGCAGATAATGCAGTGAGAGTGAAATTCGTGCTGCTTTCTTAGCTATATGGGAAAACTTGTGGATAACTATCTATAATACGTTTCTTTCCTGATCTCACTTCCTGCATTTTCTACCTTTTTTTTTTTTTTTCTAATTTTCCCTGTATTGCTGTGTGTTAACCCAAGGTAGACAAGGATGAGAAGCTAGACAAAGAGCCGCCATCCTTCTCACTCCTGATCACTGGGCCTTCACAAAAGTGACCTCCCTGAGTGATCTGTTTAAACGGCAGTGTCATTGCCTAAACTCAGAAGTTGTGTGAAGGTCCAGCAGAGTTTCCCTGTGTGGACAGCTCAGTGCTGTAATCATGCTGGAGAATTAAATGTCCTCATAGGAGCTGCCTCTTTTGGCAGATATGTTTTGGTTTTCTGTTTTGTTACGTTTACCTGGATTTGAGAGGAGCTCAAGCCAAACTGGGACTAAATGCCCTTTTCATGTTAAAGGATCTCCCCAAAGGAAATTAAACCAATAAATTTTAGGTTTGAATTTACATCTTTAGGGGAAGATGAAGTTTTTCTGAATAGGAAAAGCTAGATTGTGAAAGTATAATAGAAACTCTGCTCTAAAACGTTGCAGAGGTAAATAGCTTTGCAGTGGTTTCTGTGGATGGATCAATGATACCTAGTAGGTTGTCTCTATGTGAATTATATTCAACTGTTTATAAGTAGAGTTGGTGTGGGTTTGTGCTAGGTTATAGAGAACAAATAGACATTTGTGTCAGAATGCTTCCTTTAAGGGCATAGTTTCTTCAGTAATGAACAGTTTGAAGAATCTGCTTTTCCCTCTCATATCTAACTGCCTGTCCTTTCTTTCATTAGTTTTCCAGAATGAGGTTCTGGGTACGTTACAGAGGGGTGAAGAAGAAAACATTTCCTGTGACAACCTGGTCCTGGAAATCAACTCCCTCAAGTGAGTATTTCCTTAGGGATGCTGTCCCTTATGCTGAACAGTTGAGTTTAACAGTGGATCTAGAAAAAAGAGGAGAAACCATGTGAATATCCATATATGATTGTTAAACATCAGTTTCATCAGCATAGAGCATGGGAAATGCAGATTAGAGATCATGACTGAATGCTGACAGGAATTGATGGAAAGCGCCAGCTGCATCTAAAGCATCCTTAGTGGTTAGACTCTTCCTGCCCCAATTCTGCAGTGAGAGATTGGATTGCTATTAAGTAACTGTGGACTGAAAAGAGCAAGCCAGTTCTTGGCACAGACTGCCTATAAGTTCATGCAGAGGCTCATGCTCTGTGCATTGCAACATTCAACCAGCTGCCTGCAGCTGGGGCTGTGCTGTGGTATGGCTTGTCCACTCTGTTTTTACAGGAGCAAGTCTAGAACACGTAATCAGAGTGCCTTTTACCTACTATTTCTCAAATACAAACCTGTTTCTCTTCTCTTGTGCAACAATATTCCTTCAGCACTCGTAAATGTGAGGGTGCTGTCCATGCAGCAGCTTGTTCCACTGTGATAGCAGATTTTCAGGATTTGTGGCCTTCTGCAGGGCCTGATGCAGCCCAAGGTGGTTTTATTGCCTGAATATTTGGAAACCCAAACAAACAAACAAAAAACAAGTCTGGAAGATGAAAATTAAACCTTCTGCTTTATCTCTGTGAAGAGACAAGGTCTGCAGAGATCAGATAGTATGAAATGTTGAGGAGTTTTGCCTTCTTCACTGCAGGTATGCATATAACATTGGCCTGAAAGAGATGATGCAGGTGCTCAGTAAAGTGATCCTGGAGTTCCCACTGCAGCAGCTGGATGCAAACCTGGACTCCCAGAACTATTTCTCAGCGTTACTTCCTGTGAGTTCTGCTCCATCTGACTTTTCTCTGGGCTTGCCTCCTAGTGTGTAGGAGTCTGTCTGGATGCCCCAGGTAGTTCCTGGCTGAGAGATCTTTTTGGTTAAGCCTGAAGCCACTTGAACTCTTTGAGTTCATGAGCCTCTTTGTTGCCTATAGAAGTAAAAGTGAACTGAAACTATTGTACCTGCTCAGAACTCATCTGAGACTGTAGGTGTGGGGAGCTCTTCTTCAGTACCCATGGTTGTTTGTTTCCTGTGTGTGATAGTACAAGTGCGTGACTTGCAGAAATAGAAGAAGGGGATTGTTAGAGATGCCTTTACAGGCTTGCATTCCAGGAACCCGGCTCAAATCCATCATAAGCCCTGTCCCTGGGGCAGCAGGGAGTGCTCCTCTCCCAGTGGAATCCTTTCCAAGGTCTTGGGTCTTGCTAGTCTGCATACTGAAATGGGTGCCAATTTTTTTTCCAGCCAAATGCAAAGGCATGATATTGTTGTCTTTGAGTGAGAATACAGAATTCTGTGTCTCTAAAGGGGTTGTATAATTGGGTGAGAGCAATTTCTATTTCCTGACTTAAGGAAGACAAAATAGGGTAGGGTCTGCTTTAAAAAGCAAGCAGTCATATCTTAATGGTTTTGTTGATCCAAGCTGAAGCCATTGTAGTATTTTTGTCTCTTTGCTGTAGCCCATTTATATATTTGGATTTGCAGGCTCTAAAGGTTGCAGATGTGCTCTTTCAGAATGAATGGGTCTGACACTTGTTTGGGAATGACTAAGTTATTTTTTTTTTTTTTTTTTTTAGGAGATGGAGCTAAAGAGGAACATTAGACTTCTGCATACTTCCTCTGAGGAAGTATTTACTTTCTATTGATGGGGAGGGGTGAAAAACTAATTCTTCATTATGTACGTGTAATCATGGCACTTAATTACCTGGATGTGTAGAAGTGCCTTCTGTAGAAAATATACATGTGAACTGATCTGTTCATCAGATAGCTTAGTGAGATTTTGCTGTTTGCTCTGTTGAAATTCTACTTGCTTTTGGTCATTTTTCAGTCTGTTTTCTTGAATAGCATGTCCTGTCCTGGGAAGAGAATTGAAGGAGGAGGACTAAAGAGAATATTTAGAGCAGGTGTTCGAGTCTTAAGTGGAAAGCAGTACACCTGGACAACAGGTTGTATGGAGTTGGTAGCTGTGTAGGATGGTGTTGTGGTGTTTTTCCTTTGGGCTGTGTTGTTGGTTGTTTGTTTGCCAGATAGGATATGGCATCTCTGTCTCCTAGGTTGGGCTTCTAATCCAGCATGAGTAGGACAGGAGAACTTAACTGCAGCACCCAGTCAGAAGAGGTTCTAGTCTGGGATAAAGGATACTGCATAAATGCATAATGATTTGCATAATTGCCCAAAACCCCTTAGAAGCTGAAGACAATGGAAGTACCTGAAGAAGGGCTTATCTCTGGGTAACTTTGCCCATATATATTTCATCAAAGAAAAGTTGATGTTTATGTTTAACAGTAGAGACAGCAAATCATCTCACCTTTAGTGCAAAGCAATAATAATCTGAACATAATATTGAGGGTGACCATGCCCCATGTCATGGTCAAGTGGAATTTCTTTAAACAGAGAATTGTGTACCATGTGCGTTCATGAAACCCAAATTATCCTTAGATTTATCATTTATCAAACCGGTTGACTATTGTGGCAGCCGGTTTCTCCAGATGCTCCTTTGTAAAGAAAAATCAGAAAGTTTCTTTGAGAATCCTTCTCTGGGACAGTTTTGTGCCTTGATGTTTTTACTATGTGCAGAATTATGCTGGGTTTCTGTACTAAAACTGGCAGGAAAGCAGTATCCTGGTGGAATATACTGTTAATGTTCAATTGCACACGTGATGTTAGTCACTGTTACAATAACCCAGTACATTTGAGTTGATGTGCCTCTTATGGAGGCAGTGAGTCAGCCCTCAAAAGCTTAGAAAACAGATATCAATGGTCTTCCTGGGCAGCAAATTTGTGTATTTACCAACAGTGCTCTAAAGAGAAGAGACCACTTCTTCAGGCAGAATATGCATATTTGAACAGCACCTGAAACAGTGTCTTTTCTGCAACTTGTCATTCTGTAGTTAGTAGAAAGTACACTCCATTAATTTACAAGCATTTACTTACTTACACCCTGGGAATCCCAAACACTAACTTGGTATATGTTAGTGTATAATGAAAGTATGTAGCTGAAGTGTGTAGCTATGCAGGTAAAAATGCCTCAGTCAGTACTTGTATTAGGCTGAGATCTGCTTATGACTGTTTGCATATGGCAAAGTGTTATTTTGCACAAGATGGGAATATTTGCATTCTGAAAGCCATGAACTTCAGAAGTCCACTGAACTTTACAGAACTGTTTTATGTTTCTCGCTTTTTTTGTAGCTCAGCTCTAAGAGATGCTGAAGGAAGATGATTTGCTTGTGTAAGAGTGATGGTAGAGCAGTCCCAGGCAACTCAGAAGGGGAAACTGTGGAAATGCCATGGTTACGATGTGTAGTTTGACTTGAAACCACAGGTGCTGCCTCCTGAGCATGAAGCTTTCATGTGTTGCAGCAATTTTAGAAAACAAGCATCCGATAAATGATATGCCCATGGGTATTTTTCAGATGAAACATGGAGGCTTGAGAAATACAGCTATCCACTTCGATGTATGTCAGGCATCTTGTTCAGCTCTTGTAAAAGTTGTAAAGCAGAGATGGTACAGAAAACCAGACTTCTCCTAGAACTGTAGATGTGGTTTGAGCAAACATGGCTGAAGCTGCTGATAAACTGAAGGCTGTGCTTCTGTTGTCACTGAAGTAGCATCAAACTACTTATATAGGTGAGGATGTCTAAAGGGAGCTGGCGGAAGCAATATAGCAGTTTAGTTTGCGGAGCTGGCCACTGTCTGCACTGCTACCTGGCAGCTAGCATGTGTGGTGCACCTCTTCAGGTGCCATTAGGGAGCCTTATTCTTTTGTAATGTCATGCAAACTCAATAGCTTCTTGTTAGAATTGTGTCCATTCACAATTTAAAGGCTTTAACAGAAAGGTGTTACAAAGAACTAACTTGATAGTAGGTTTACTACATTTGAGGTGAAGAATTCCACTTCAAGTGGATAATAAAAATGCAGGAGGTGGTTGCAGAGGAGGGACAAGTGTTTAAGATTAAGCATTTTTAGGAGAGGATGAGGTTGAGACCACCTTAAGAACCTGAACGTGCACAAGTCCATGAGACCTTATGAAATCCATCCACGGGTCCTGAAGGAGCTGGCAAATGAAGTTGCTTGGCCACTGTCCATAGTATTTGAGGGCTCATGGCAGTCAGATGAAGTTCCAGATGACT
>NW_009929538.1:0-7595 GCF_000696875.1 Nestor notabilis
ATATATATTTTTTTTTTTTACAATTTAATGTAAACTCCAATGTCTGTTTTTAAGTGATCTCACAGAATAGCTTTCTGTAATAGAAACTAACACCTTTTTTGTTTTTACACCCAACATGTCATGCTTTGAAACAGGGCTGTAAAGCAGAACATAGGTAAAAGTTTATATCGAAAAGAACCCCCAAAACAAGCAAACCCAAACACCCCTTTACCACTTCTGACATTTTTCAAGGACAACAAAAGTTGAAGGGACATGTTTATATTCACCCTCAAGTTGTACAGTTGTATTATCAGAGCACTTCAGAAAATTAAATAGATTATGCTGCTTGAGCCCTAAAAGCTTTATTTAAACATTGTGTTTATCAGCATAGTTTTTTAACAAGCACACTAATTTCAGTATAATGAATTCAGCCAAACAAGAAGCATATAACATTGTCAAAACAAAGTGGCCTGTTCCTTGTTCAATACAGAGCGCAGAAAACATTCTTATGTAATGTTCTGCAACAATTCCCTTCGAGAATTCCATTAGGATGCAACTTTTTATATATTTAAAGATATATATGCCTCATCCCCAAATCTGTCTTTACTTTTTAAATTACTACCATGCATGAAGAGACTTTGAGGCTGTTTGTCTTCTCTTTCTCATTCTGCACAGATACAGACACTGCAAGGGAGTCTGAAGCATCTTTCTGACCCCTCTGCCCGCAATTCAACTCCATCTTTCTCCCACATCAATACACTACTTCCCCATAACATGTCTGAGTAACTCCGAGGAAAATCTATGATTCAGACACATCCTATTAATAGCCTGTTAAAAATCAAGACCCAACTCAGCAGTCTCCTATGTGAAGTTTCTAAGACCACAGCTAAAGCAGTTCACCCTGAAAATAACAAGGAAATAATTAAAGACCTGAACTAATGTTAAAAAAGAAAAAATAAAATCCTGGAGTATTATGTTTTGACTGATTAAATATACAAATACATTTTAAGTGACCAAATATGCATATCTAGCGTAATTTGACTATGCTCCAAACACTTAAGAGAAATAGCATTGCTAATAACTATACCTGCAAATAGGCAGGACATAAGAAACCAATGCTTTATGCAGTACCAGGCCTGGAGTTGCTACAGCTTTTCCTATTCCTCCCCACAACAAGAAACAACAAATCCCAGCAACTTTTAAGTTTTGCATGACTAGGATTTTAAATGAAGTTACTCCCATAACTTTTTGAGATTTAACAGCAAAGGAAGTCACCACAGGATTAAAACCACAACAGTTCTGAGTACTTTGTTTATAGTTTTCAGAAAAAGAAAGCTAGTTGTCAAATACAGTGGTTGTAATTTGTTATAATAAGCAAATATTGAGGAATCAAATAGAATGAACCAAAAAGGATTTAAAATGCCAAGCAAAAACAAGGCAGTCTTAAAAAGTTTCCTGAAAATTAAAAACCATAGTTAAAAGCAACACGATGGTTGCCTGTTCAGCTGCAGGACCAAAGCAGCTTGGATATCAAAGTTCAGTTCTAGAAGAGAACTTCAGTAACACTAAATTCACTCTAGCTGGAAATTTTACAGGAATAATCACACCTTTTTTCACTGTCTTTTTAACCTGTTCAGTGGATGACAGGCATTTTTTCTGTTTCCTTAAACAAGCTAACTATGCTCCTACAAAAAGGATCCCATTACCCAGAGTACAAAAGGCCTTAAGATTTTAAGATAATATAAAATATTACTTAAGAGATGCAAGTTTTAAATGGTTTTATATGGTGTAATTAAAATATAAAAACACCAACAAAAACCCCACCCAATGTCTTTACTGCAATTCACATGTGAATATTACATAAGGAGTAACCAAACATAATCATACAACCATGCTTCTGGCAAAAGAAAAAACATCCCCCAGCAACAGCATGACACATCCTATGAGACAAGTTCCTGCCAAATCTCTACCCTTAAAGCTAAATGCTTCCCCCCACCCCTAGCCACTGAAATCTCATCCATCCTCAGCCTACTTGAGGCTGAGGATCTAAGACTGGGTTCCATATACCCATTACATTTAGCTCCCCAAAGAGTCAGTTTCCACACATATTTACAGTCCGTCACTTGCACAACAGTGAAAACTACACTAATCCTAGAAAAGCAGTTTTAGTTACTTGTAGCACTGTAGTAAATGAGCCTAAGATTTTATGACTAAAAGATAAATATTTATATTGAAAAGAAGTAATTTTCCTCCTCACCTTTTCACATTATACCTCCCCCCGAGCCAACTAATTTAAATAATTGTTTTGATTGTATATGGAAGAAAGAACTGACAATCTTGTGAACACACACATGAACTTGTATGTCCAGATCACCAGTAACATTAGTAAAACACAACTTAAGATGCTTCTCAAGTAAAAAGTACAATTACTTCTGTCCCTCATCTGCACAACTGCTATCCCAAAGGAATTAACTTTTTGATTTTTGCATTACCTACTGCAGTACATGTGCCTTTTCTAACTTGAAAAAGCCCACATAGCAAGGCTACCAGCCTGACTATGCTGCAGAAGCATAAATAGCATTCAATGGACATCCTTCTTTTTAGGTATAAAAATCTGCAACTTCTTTGTAAGTTACAATCTTGACATATTCTTCCAAGTAAAACTCAAATACATTCATACAAATGCTAACCTTTGAAACAAGGCATTGAAAACCAGAGAAGTAGCAATATCAAGATGTTTGAATGTGAAACAGAAAAGTTCCAAAGAAGCGGAAGGAGAAATACATTACAAAGATCAAGAATACAATGTATTTGCACATTTGTGCAACATTCCAGTTTTTAAAATACTAATCCCACTTTTAAAACAGGGAGATCATTTCTCAGGGTAAAGCTAAAAGGACCCCAGGCACATGAGCTGAGAAGTCAGTACAAAGAGAGAAGCGGATACGTGAATGAGAAAGGATTTTATAAGATTAATGACAAGACAAGAGCACTGAAGACTGATTCCTTCAGCCTACTCATCTGCAAATAAGAGGTTGTAAATCAACTACTATTGTGAAATCTCCAGAGAAGCTGATAGAAAACAGCCAAGTGCAATGCTTATACCACTACCTAGTCTTGCATGATAGTGGCTTATCAGGTTTCCCATCAAGGGTCAAGGGGAAGTGCCACCACCTAACTCAGGACATTTATCTATGCAGACAGGTAATCCTCAATAGAACTGAATGCTGCACTGGGCATTCATCTTGGGAGTAAACACAACCTGGTGCTTGCCACTGCCATTTTTTAAGGACTTCCTTTTAAACCTGAACTCCACTTGACTTTCAAGCAGCACAATACTAAACTGCTATCTAGCCAGTTGAATATGCTTGTTTTCACCAGCCAAGCACAGAAAGAAGACCCAGTAAACAGAAAACAGGCTAAAAAACCCCTGTTTCAAGTAGTCATGGTATTCTTTGATACACAGGTAAATTTAGTTACTGCAATGTATGGTTTGCCCTTCCCTTTACAAGCTTTCACACAACTAGCAACGTCACACATTACAGATTCTACTTTCTCAGAGAAATCAGCTTCAAAGAAATTGAAGAGATCACTTTCCACTACTAGTACTCATGTGAGCAAGATCTTTGTAGCCAAACTTTAAAATAGTGTACAGAGATCACATATGGGTCCCAAGGTCCAAAATGTAGTAAAATAAAAGTCTGGCATAACCTAAAGGTTTGGGATATTTTGATTGTTTTTTTTTTTTTTTTTGTTTTCTTTAAAGCAGCTTAATGACTATTAATTTGAAATTCAAAGTAAGAGTCAAAAGCAAGTACTTTCAATTTCAGCACATCAAAAAAAAGGTGAAAATGTATTAAACTCAAAATCAGAAGAACAAACATTCAAAAACACAGGTATTTTTCTGCCACCGTCCCCACAAAGATAGACAAGTTGAGTCATACACCCCTGTATTATTTTTCTGTCTACTAAAATAAATCCAGGAAACACTTATCTTCTCTAGCACATTACTAAATTTTACTTCTTGGCTTTAGGGTAAATAAACCCAAGAATTATTTTTCTAGTGGTGACTCAAGATACCACCAATTAATGTAAGCAAAGTACGTAATCTTTATTTCAGGAAGTCAGGTCATACTGGAAGGCCAAAAGCTGATGCCACAGTAAGAGCAGACCAAGTAGTGTTTGCCCCTCATAATATTAGCTTGTCACTTTAGATGAGGCTCACCTGGTGTGTATTTCAGTCAGTACCGAACAACATAAAATAACATCTAGTACAGTTATGCAGCCCTGTGGACAACTACAGAAATGCTGGGAGTAACCTGTAATGTTTTGATAGTACCTAACGTTATGAGAAAAGATTTTGAAAAGAAAATGCCATTTCAAGCTAGTTGAAAAAACTATACCCACTTCAAATGCAAGGAAGTAAACTATACCCATTTTCCAGTTTGCTGTTAAGGTCTGTTTTCAAAGCAAGTAAATTTGGAAACTCATCCTTCTAATTATAAAAGTACTCCCTCCACCCTTGTATCAAATGGTAACCATCTAGGTGACTTTCTGTGCTCTTCATCATTTATATTTCACTCACACAGGAACATCTCAAAGGCTCTGGTGCCTGAGAAATCTCATGAAAGAATGTAAAATTCTGCATTTAGCATTACAAACTGAAAACTCAGGAAGCTTTTCCAAATGTTTAGACTGAGAGGGTTTCTGCTAGGTACCACCTTTCCGATTTCTTTAAACCTACAAAGCAGTTACAGATGCCTTGTTCTTTTTTGCTTGCCAAAGTTGGGAACAGTAGACTTGCTTTCCCCAATGCCTATGTGGTTTCAATATGTGGCAAACTTGAAAAATAAGAAAAAAAGCCACATCAGCAATTTTTAGAAAGTAACATAGAAACAGCTGGTATGATGCATAAGCTGAGCACTTATCTTCCAATTGTCCCTTTTCATTCCCAACCACAGAAATCTTGATTTTTGTTTTCCCCATGTCATCAATCTCAAATAACAATCTCAGAAAACATTTTATTCCACTTCGCCATGGAAGAGTCAGACTATAATGACTCTGCATGATCATACATACCTTCAACATAGAACACAGAAACTACCCATGTGTTTAGAGACTCCACATCCTGACTTTATCTTGTATCGTTAGGTTGTGATTATACATATATTTAAGGAAAATGATCTGATAAGTTAATCATCTTTTGTAACTGTTATTTACTCTACCCTCTGAAAGCAAAGCTCAGCTGAAATACTCCAGGCCTCAGGAGTACTGAATCTGGCTTCTTACAGCAATATTTTACCTTTCTAAAATAGTTCAAGGATGAAGGACATGCACACCAATGTATTTCAAGGTCTAAGCCACTTTCCTAGAGATCAGTGAAGAGGTCTTTGCCTCTACCTACAGAAGATGGCTCTACAGACTGAAACAGCTTTACACCTTGCTTCATTCTTCCTACAGCTCTGAGAGATGTGGATATGCATACACTTCACATAGCAGCATAACTATAAGCAATCTAAACAATATTCTTCTCAGCTGACACCAAGCTTCATCACTACGACTGAAGCACAACCATGTATTTTAATAGGTTGCTATTCTGAAAATAAAAATGCTTCTTTTGGGTAGTTCAAACTCATGGTGGTATCACAAAGCAACTACTTCTACAACTGTTGTTCAACTTTCAATGCAAAACCAGGCACACAGGAGGCAAACTAGGACATTTAGAAGTGCCAAATAACCATTAAGACAAGCAAAATTGTGTTATCAGTGTGGAGTGGAATGAGGTGGAGAGGCCTGATTTGCACAACAGCCAAATATGACCTTCAGAAGACCTGGAGAGAAAGGTATAAAGCAACAGGCTCTGACAAAAACTAGAGTCAAAGAGGAAAAACTGCACTAAAAAAAAAGACGTATCTGGGGAGAAGGGGGGGGGGAGGCAGCTAAATCTAGTACAGTAACAGAGTATTTGACAGTGAGAAGGTTTTCTTACAACAAATGTTATGAGAAAGAGCTGACCTAAACTTCATGATACTTTCCTGAAGAAATATAAATATACTTCATAACTTATTAAACAGGCTGAAGGCCTATCAGCCTTTTGTATGTACAGGTATATACAGATCAGTATAATTATCCCACTGTCAATTTTACAAGGCTAAATGACAGCTAATCTGCAGCACATACAACTTCATTTATTGTCAAAGCACAAATGCCACAGCTGCTAGCTTTCTATACCAGTACATTACACCAGTTAAGATCTTGAGTTTATACGGTTAAATCAGAAGAAGAAACCGTTACTAAAAAGCAAGCTTAAGCAAAACATGGAAGATTATATTTTGAGTGAGCACGTGACAGCCGATGATTCCAGGCCAAATTTAAACAAACAAACAAACAAACAAACAAAGTCCCTGGAGACAAAGTGTAAATGTATTAACTCACTTTCATCAGAATTGTTTAAACTATGCATTGTTAAAAAGAAAATTTCAGAGAAAAGAAACAGAGCCCTTTATATACTCAGAACATTGGCTGCCCATGTGGAGAGTTCATAAACTCAAAGCAAAATGAAGTAGAGAAGAGGGCTTGGAAATCTTTCTACACAAAAGAAACTGCAGGAGAAGTCAAGGCCAAATGATTTAGATACTTTACCAGTAATAACTGCAATACAACTATTCTATAGGAAAACTCCTTCCCTGGTCTTGTCCTCTTCTGTTCCCTACTAATTCCCAGCTTTGCCTGGGAAACAGGATTGGCATCGGTACATGAAGTTACTACCCTGCCCACACTTCCTCCACAACACAATGAATCCAACATACAGTAAGTGTAGCTAGAAGAATTTAGGATAACATTCTCTATGTTCAGCAAAAGCAAATGTCTTTCCAACCTGCCAACTTAATCAAACATGGTTGTGATTTCTTACAATTGTACTTTACGCCACACTTCCAAAAACATTCACTTCGCCTTCTACTGGCTTCACAATTCTTTTTCACACATACTAAGTTTAGAGAAATCACTCAACAGAAGGAAATGTAAAAAGATTGATAAAACAAAAAAGCAACCTACGGACTTGTTGTGCAGTATGCTACCCGAGATGCTTTTAAACGTGTATTGTAGTAAATAACATTTACAACAGATGTTTCATTAAACGTTAAAACAAGAAGAACAAAATAAGCCTACAGAAACACATTTATTTAAATGGAAGAACACAATGGCAGTGGTGAGGTCAACAGACAAGAAGTTGATGAAATAATTCCATACATGAAACCTCTGGACCGTGTTTCGGGAAACAGCAAGTAGCACAGCTGAAATATACCCAGCATAACTAATGTTTCATCAACACCTGCTGATGAAAGCAAGTAAGAAAAGCAACCTGTTGTCACTTTATTACTTTGCAGGGCATACATAAAGAGGTTGCAAAGAGCACAATAATTCCGGGCCCGCATAAACAAACGTTGCGTTCCAAAGAAACCCAAAAAGCATACCCTGGTATAATTTAGCCAGCGCTATGGGAACTGTTTCCGAGGCCCTCCCTGCCTCCATCTCTCCGCCGCCCACCCGACTCCCCAGCTCCGGCAATGCCATCCTGAATTGTTTTGGCCGCAGCACCGCCACGACCCCACGTG
>NW_009929539.1:0-2682 GCF_000696875.1 Nestor notabilis
TCCAATTTAGAGACAAGGAGGTTGTGTGGGAGAATCATGGCAGACACTGCTTCATTAAGTGGTCCCCAGTTAACAAAACTAATTTTTGTTCACAGAGCCATTCCCATAGAAAGGAAGTGCTGGGAAAATGCTAAACTTACCAGTAGCTATCACTCTTACTTTAATGGTCTGAGAAGCATCCAAATGTATCTATATTAAAATGTGATCAAATTTCAGTTGATCTTGATTACTGTAAGAGAGTCATGGTTTTCCTTTCATTAAAATTAATTCTGATTTACCAATGGATGTAATATGATGTAAATCCTATTCTGTAATGGTCACCTTAATGCTAAGCAGTATAAAATGTCAACATACCGTGCTCAGAAATAATTTATTTTGTATACTGGATGTCTCTTCAAAATTCCCCCCTCACCTTTTTTTTTCTTCTTTAAGATATAACATAGCTCATTCTGATATTTGGGTTCTTAAAGACTGCTAAATAAACTTTTTCCTTTAAAAATAGACATGATAGAAAAACTGTTTTAATGGGGATAAATACAGAATCAGATATAAAATATTTTGATTGAACAATATGACATACAATGTAATTATTATGTAATTTATTAAGATACTCTGGGAGGAGAGGAAAGGCTTCTCTGCTCAAAACACTTCTCTTTCTTAATTCCCTAACCTGTGTTTTAATTTTTCTCTCAAATGTTTCTGTGGTTAAGATACCAAACCAAGGCATTCGTTATTCATCCACATCAAGATATAGATGCTCCGGATGGAAGCCTTAATTGTTCTGTATTTTTCACTGTTTATCAATTGCATTGTTATGTTTTGAAGAGTCACTGTTAACTTTTACATGCCCCACATCTCATTTTATCTAGTAAAATGTGAGCTCTAAATGAGCACTTCCATTTGTGGCATCTGTTGTGTCTCAGTCTCCAGCCACCCTGTATGTCCCTCCTGCGGGGAGAACCTCAGCTGACACAGTTGCTTCTGGCAGTGTCACCGTCTGCTTCTCATCCAGAAAAATGAGTTCTGTGTCTTGAACAACCTAAAGGAGGCTGAACTGGATCCTTTGTGTCATTTTGCATTTTACTCAAGCAGGAAAGGTTACTCCTCTTCTATTCCCTTCATACTAGCGAGTGTGTTACTCAATAGCAGTATTTCAGAAGGGCTTTCACGGGAAACAGGGTGAATGGGATCAATGCAAAATTGCAAAACCCTGGAATCCAGCATTGATTTTACTAGTAAAACTGCAAGCTGAGTCACATGTCTTTTTTAGCATCAAGGAACCTCTTTCTGTCATAAGCTTTCTCATTTTCAAGCATGTAAGATAAAAAGGGCTTCTGAGTGCATTTCATTTGGATAAGTAATGAAACAAGGCACTTACAAGCAGAGATCTCAGAAAAACAATGACTACCTGCATTTCTTGGAAACATGCAAACCTTTACTGTGGTCAGACTACTGACAAAACTCAGAGTACCAGAGGTATTATGTTTTACTCCTTCACACACAGCATGAATCTGAGGATCCACAAATCCATTTGAAATTTAAAAGCATCTTTGCTTTATGTAAGAAATCAGTGAGCTGCCTGACCACAACTTGTTCAACACTATGTGCTGTGCTTGGGTACACTTCCCACCTTGAATCTGTGAAAGGATAGCAATGATCAATGTATTAATCGCTTGGTAATAGAAGCTTAATAAATTACTTCCTATCTGCCATGATAGAACAATTCATGTGTGTACCCTAGCCTGTCCCCCTCCCAAAGTAAAATGCAACAGCCTGTTACTCTGAATTTTTCCCTGAGTTGTAGTAGCTCACAAGCAGGGAAGGCTATTAGTGAGCACACGAGCTGTTACTAACAGCTATGAGATTCAGTTGGTGCACGGTAACTTCTTAGACCAATGTAGTTCTGTTCAATGTCTAAGCCCCATGTCTCATTTTGGAAATCTGTCTAACTTACTTTAGAAACCTGCTCTCCCTTCAACACAAAAAAACACCCTAGCAAGCCAGAACATATTAAAGAAACTCAAACCTGGTAAATGCAGTTGTTCGCAGTTTATTCCAATTAATATGAGGCAGCTTGGCACATTTAAAGGGAATAAAATGAGGTTGGAGGTTTGAGCTCTGATACACTTGACGTATTTTGCTATGACAGGAGGTTTTGCTTCATGTAAGCTTAACTGCCCCTAATGTAATAGTGAGGATAGACTTGCTAGGTCAAGGTCAAGATTCATAGGTGGCAAATAAAAGGGCCTTTCTCTGAATTAGTTCTTGCCCTAAAGACAATAAAATATATTTCTGGAGCCCACATGGGAATGCTGCTTGCAAAGAAAAGATTCTATTTTCTCCATTACTACTAAAGAACAAAACTGTTCCTGCACAAAATGCTCATTTTTAATTTCTTGAGAACTTTAAAATTTCGTAAGAACTTTAAAATGTGGTATTAGAAGAATACAAGAGTGCTAACCAGCAGTAACTCTTCATATACAGTCCTTATGACACAGCAGAGCACAGGAGGTCTGTTTTGAATTATTTCCCATGTTTTAGGAAATCTGAACCTGCATTTTTCCTCCCTTCCAGAAAAGTGTCCTAACCATGACATTAGACTGTCAATGAGTGCATCTGCTGTCTGATTAACATGTCATGCAAAATTAACTGCTTCCCTAAAAACCTAAGAAAAACACTCTT
>NW_009929539.1:2713-12294 GCF_000696875.1 Nestor notabilis
ATAGATATACACATGGTGCAACATACACTGGTGATGAAGCACTATCCAGAAAGACAGAAAAGGATTCAAATTTTAATTTCAATTCCCTGTACAGAAGAAGCTGTGAACTGAAGTATCCTACCTCTTCACGTTTAGCTACTGAGATAAATGAGGGTAGAAGAGGAAAGATCTATTTTTTAGCCATCTGTCTAAAAGAAGGAAGTTTTCCTTATTTTTTCAAAAGAAACCCTGAATGAAGTTTAGCATTTCCCCCTACCTTAAGTCCAGAGAAGGAGGTGGTATTTAAGACATACCTGGTCCTTTAGATTTCCAGTAGGTACTTTCAATGGCCCTCTGTCCACAATGCTTTTGGACTTCATTTCTTTATTCCCATCATAAAATTTATACTGAAAAGCAAAAAGTTTGGTTTTGACTAGCACCAATGGTTATGGTTAGGTGTCTGGAAAGAAAGCAGCTCAAAGTCCTTTGAGCATTATGTTTGCAAAGAGCCCCACTTCCAGGTTCGCTATGCACTATGCACATGGGATTATCCAAATAAGATGATGCAGTGTATTTATTCATCATATTTCCTTTTGCATAACAAATAAGACTTTTTCCTTCTCTCAGTACAATTCCTTAAAATACCAGGATTCACAATATTCATTATTTATTTGTGTAAAACATTGTATCATTATTTTCACACTACAAAAATATCAACTAAAGTAATTGCTTAGCCTTTGAAAAAACACAAGGCTTGCTGTTTTCTCATATCACTTGGTATTACTAACTGTTCATTCTCCTTAGCTAGAAGCAGAAGGTAAAGGCTTATGAAGCCCTAAAACAATCTTACTGAGAAAAAGTACTTCCTCTCAGGTTGATATAGTGCCAATTTTCTCTTTAAAAGTCACCTAAGTATATAAAAAGAACTTGTATTTTGGCTGATTTGCCAATTTGTTTTCCTGAAAAAATCAGAGAACTTCTTTCTTTCTCAGTACCCTTAGTGCTCGTGCAAAGGCACTGGGGTGTACAGAGCTGGAAGGTATCCGCCGTATCTGGAAGGTCACTGCATCCTACTGACCTCAGCACTTCTGACTCCTGGTTCTGAACTGAAACCTAATGGGTCAGAGACAAATGCATTCTCTCACTGTCAGCTAAACTAGTTATTTGCTGGAAAAAACACCCCTGCCCCCAAATAAATCTCACTACTCTGGTATTTTGGGGTTTTTTTAAAGCACCATATAAATACCATTTAGAAATATTACTAACACTAACCTTATTCCTTTGTTACAGATGGAGAATCTTTACCATTTCATGGAAGCAGCACAGTGGTGCCTTGCCATCAGTTCAGCCAGCAGTCAAGCAAGGAATAGAGCACAGTTCTTCAAAGCTTACCCAGTAATGTATCTCCCAATTGCTTCACCTCTGAATGAGAAGCCTGTCTTAATTGTCTTACTAATGTTTGGTCTGAGACCAACTAGCAACTGCAACAGTTTCTAGTAGGTAATTTTTTGACCAGATTAGAGTCAATGCCTTAAAAACGAGAACCTTTTTATTCCATAGTAGAGCAAAAGACATTATTTTTTGGGAATGGCAATCTGCCCATTTATCTATTTGGTGTGTTTACTTGGATTTTGTATTTAGATAGAAGAGGCATTTCAATTTTATGGCATGTCTGTGGCATGTTATGTTGAACACTCAAAAATTATTTAATCATTGACCAGTCATCTGTCTGGTTAAAGATGACAAGTTTTAATAGCTTATAATTAAAGGACAAAAATTAAGTTAACATTGATAGTTTCTTGGCACCATAAGTTCTCTACCTATTGATGAAACATTCTGAATATTCAGTGGAATCTCGATAACTTGACATAATGGTTGGAAGACTCACAGAAAATTTGAATTTGAAATAGCACTTAGAAAAAGCTGTTTACTTAGGAAGATATTTTCAAAAATACAAACTGGGAGACTGGCATCTTTTATTTTTCTATTTCCCACTGTCTCCATGGACAGATACTCTCAAATGGACTTTGTATAATAGCATTTCAACTATTGTTATTATTATTTTACACATGCGATGAAACCAAGTCTGTACTGGGCTTTCTTATTTTGCTGAGAGGTGGGTAAGCAGACTTTCTGTGTGCATATTCACAGGGATTATGCAAAAATAGTATCAACAGGTTTCGTTTCAGTGTCTTAGTAAATGCTGTACAGCGGCTACTGGAATACTCAAATTAGACCAGATGTCATAATGCCAAACTCTCATCCCAGCAGAGTACAACATTAGAAAAATTGTTACTTTTGTTTTTAATTTACTACTGTATGGATGAGAGAAGTCCCATCTGCTTACTTTATTTTTAAATGAAAACATAAATGTTGTCCTGAGGAGACATTAGGCTAGATATTGCATACAGACGGAGACACCAAGCAGCTAAAATTTACATCTAACAAATATGTTTCCTTACATACAGCCATCTGCATGATAAAAGCAATTAATAAGTTTGTGAAGCTAGCGTAAACTGGATTCAAATGTGACCCGGTTTTGTGCCACTGTGGGAATAAGAATTACAGAATTTCAGGAAAGCCGTAAACGTAATTTTTCCTAAGGGAAAAGTCTGGTCACACAGGATAAAGGGAAAATCAGCTGCTGGAAAGATGAGATCTGAAGACAGTAGCAATTCAGCACAGCTAAAAGCATACAGCTTTTGAAGGATTTCTCAGGATTTCAGAACCACCTCCAAAATCTTAAGCCCGTCTCTCATCCTATGTCAGTGGGAGTTCTGGTTTCACAACCCACTGTTGTAAAAGTGCAGCTGAACACAGCAGAGAAATGAAGAGATGTACTCTTTTCAGTTTGAAAGGAAAGGGGAAAAGATGATGGGGATATTAAAATGTTCTTTCCCTCACAAGCGCAGTTCTTTGATTGCCAATAATAAAAATCAGCATGTCAGAATGGTGTTCTGGGATTACTAGTAATGAAGGCATCCATTTTTTCCTGTGGGCAGGTAAGCCAGCAGAACAGTTTGAATAACTTGTTAATCACATGTGTTCATGACTCAGTAAAATTTCAGACAACAGTTTGATTTTTGCTTTTTTTCCCCCCACTTGAGCTACTATTCTGATACTGAACTTCATGGCTTCAGGCCTAAAACTTCCTTCAAATCAAGCCTGATCAAATCTGGTGTAAGAACTGGCATTAACAGCAAATTCTGCCTGAGCAGGAGCTTCAGGCGCTGAAATGCTGTCTCCCCCTTACAGAAACATGGGGAGTCTTTCAGAGTTTTGTTTGCCAGTGATACTTGATACACTTGCCAGGATGGCGGATGGCTTTTTAGTGGTCTAGAATTTTTGGATGTTGGTGCATTCTTCCACATGTATTAACTGCCAGACTCAACTGACGGTGAGTCTCTTCCAACAAATAATTAAATTAAAATGAACTCATGCTTTCTAAATATGTTCCATCATAGAATACTAAAATTATTTAGCTTGGAAAAGACCTTTAAAATCATTGAGTCTGAACACCTAACACTGCCAAGTTCACAACTAAACCATGTCCCAAAGCACTGTGTCTGCACATCTTTTAAAAACCTCCAGGGATGGATGGTGTCAGGTCTGTAGAGACCCTGCATGTCAAATGCTTCTGGTTTAGCATCCATATACAAACTTCATTGTGCATATATGTAAAGAGCCTCATTTTATATTCCTCATTGGTTCCAAATTCTCCATCCCAACTGGCAGGAGCTGTCCATATTCCAAGTGTTCAGCTCTGGGCGGGTGCCTCTGGCGGTTGTGTGGGAAGCCTGAGATACGGGAGCTGCAGCAGGTACCCGACCTGGGCCTGGTAGAAGCCATTCTGCCTCTGTCAGACTGCACTATAGCTGCCATCCAGGGAGATTATGAAGAGCAGGATAAGGTGCAAGAGCTGCTGAACTGGTGCTTGGCTATTGTGGAAATCACAGAATGGTTAGGATTGGAATGTTTAAAAGTAGGGGAAAAAAAAGAAGACTGTAGTATAAACTACTGGATTAAGCACAGCATGGGAGTCTAGCTAAGTGGATTCTGACACATATTCTTCAGGATTGCAGACAAGAATTTAGGTATAAATCCCATTTTTTAATTTGCTTTTGGAACACAGTATTAAATGAATGACTTGAGAAGGGACTGACTGCCACCATATTTGAATGTATTGCACATTTGGGCTGAAAACTAACATCTGATACACTGAACTAGTTTGTAAAATCTTGTATTTAACATGTAACATGGAAAACAAGGGCAAGATCAACAACTAGATCCCAGCAAGAGAAAGGACGTGGTGAAAAAGGAGGACAATCTATCTCCTGAAAGTAGACTTCCCTAATTTATCTTCTATGGCTCAGACACTGTGGCTAGGCTAGAAAAAGCCATATAGTGAGACTTGGGAAATAAGGAGACTTAGTGCTATTCCAAAGCATTCAGACGGTATTCTACTACAGAATAAATTAACAAGTCATTTCTTCAGCCTCCATCAGTACTTTTACAACCTTCTTCCCGTGTATGAAACAGCAATTTACATAAAGAAGCAGAGAAAAGAAAAAAAAACATAGCTAAGGAAATTACTACTTCTACAGTTTGTGAGGAAGAAAAAGATAATTATTATTTTTCTTCACATAGTCAAGTAAAAGGAATGGGCTGACGCATTTTCAAGATGAAGGTAAATATCACTTGAAATAGAAAGCACTTTATGAGGCCTAGATTCCAGCTCTTGGTGAGCAACTGTACTCTTTAAAGCACTTCTGAATTGTGGGTTTCATGTTTGAAAAGGTTCTTCAAGGTTCCTACTGTAGAGAAAAATAAGATAATTATTTATTCCACTCTGAACTATCTTTAAAGCATTCTGACTTTTCAGAATGTGAGACCACAACTGCCAGTCACACTAGTTTAATCAGACACAATCTGAACAGAAGCCTTTCCATCATCTAAGATTCTAGCAGATGCCCAGAGATTAGGAATCAGGAATTTACAACATATAATCTGGCTGGGAGTAGTTCTGGCTGTGTTTTCAGTAGGTCTTCTTGACTTTCTGATTCAGTAAAATTAACAGGGACTTTGCTATTTGCCTTCTGGGTGTATTGTAAAACTTAATTCTTTGATGCTCATAGTAAATGGACTGAATTGTAACTGCTGATTATTAATATCCTTAGATTCAGCAAATATTCAAAGACTGCATTTCAGGGAGGTATAGATGTCAAGGCCAAGAGGGTCTTGATCTTGTCTCTGATTAGCTCAATTAGTCTGTCTCCTTTTATATAATTTTCAGACCTTTTAATTGCAGTTACAAATTGTTGTGAAACACAACAGTTAGAGATGCTTCTGAAACATTATGAAATAATGTATATTAGGGTACATGCACACATTTGCCTACATATGTATCTATCTATATATGTGTCAATGAGTGAGATCACCAGTTCAGTGATTTAGCAATGGATTAGTGAAATCACTAGCATTTTTGTGATTGGTAGTCTGCATTGCAAAACACAGATGAAAGGAACTTGGCAGCAGCCTTGCTCTCTCCTACCCTTTCCATTTCCTTTGTCCTTGGAGATTGTCAGAATGCAGCTCTGTGCATTTTCAGCTAGACTTTGCCAGATGTCTACTTCTTGCATATATTTGGAAGAAGTTAAGCTTAATTTAATTGTGCCCCAATTCGAGAGAGTATCCCTATGCTGGCAAGTTGATTAAGCATGGTGGTAATTTTAATTATCTTCTTATCTCTCACTGGAGTGCAGTTAGTGGAGCTGACGGAGTTAACCCCATAGATAAACACCCTTTTTAAACTGGAGCCTCAGTCAAAAACGATAAAGCTTTCTTTTCAACATCAGAAATTATCCTTCACCTGTCTGAAACAATTACTTCTTTACTTCTATATGCATCTTCAGATCACTTCCTCAAGAGAACTTGACATTACAGTTGAATCATCTTTATTACTGGCTTTTTTCTCCCCTCACAGTTCTGCACTTCACTGTGATTCATTGCTGTCTTCTACCTGTGACAACACTAAGTTGGCTGCTCATGCCTTTCCTTTTTTTTTTTTGCCAGCTGCTCTCCTCTCCTCATGACTAATGCTATCATGTGGGATCAACAGAAATGGTACAAGGCTGGCATGCAATTTAGTGCATTTGAGGTTTGAGGAGATAGAGCGTCAGTTTTACATGCCACATTCATGCTAAAATCAGAGAGATACACAGGGCTTACATTTCATTTAAGAACCAAAGACATTAAGATAACATTTTCAAACATTGAATTTAAGTGCCTTGTAACTAATTTAATTTTCTTTCTGAAAATACCCTGTCAGAAGCCTGGGGGAGAAACAGCAGCATAATTTAAATGTCACTTTGCTTCCCAATAACGAATTTCATACTCAGTCATTCTACTCCAGTGACAAAGCCCACATCTCTGCTAGCATGTTTCTGGTCATTTGGCCCTGTTTTCAGCTGGGTGTGCACAGAAGCTTGAGTGCACTTTTGTATACTTAATTGTCTGGGTTTTAATTAACACAAACGAACAATAGCTTTGAGAGAGCAACAAAAAGGGACTCTATAAATGAGAAGGTCATTCACAAAACAAAGGCAAGAGGTCCTTACTGTAATGGAATTTTAACATCCCAGTACACAGCATCTGAACTTTTCTTACATTTCATGAATACCAAGCCATTTGCAGGCTTTCTGTGCATCTTGGATTATTAATAAATAGCACAGGATTCCTGCTTGCCTTATAAATACACATGCTCAGCATTTGGTTGAAGAGACATTCAACTTGCCCTGGATCTGCAACCTGGCAAAACACCCGAGAACAGTTCATTTTAAGGTGGTACAAAAAGCAGCCCTTGATATGTATATATATATTCGTATGTTCACATTGTCCCTCATGCCCTGAGACAGAAAGCTCACTGTGGTGGTCCAGCAGCGTAAACCTGGCTCATTTTCTTATAAAGTTATCAAATGGACACAAGAAAGCTCAGCTTGTTCTCATCCAAGAACAGTGTGGGAGAGAGCAAAATACTCTGTGTGTATTTGTAGGACTTGAATCTGCTCATTTCACCCCCAAACACTGTAAAAAAATTATTTACTTTAATCCAGACTGTAATTCAGGCATACCTGGGGTGCCACACAGCCTCTGCTTAAACAGTAAAAGGAAACAACATCTAGCAGCTAAGAGGGGTGGAGAGGAGAGTATTTCCTCCAGTGGTAATTTAGGCAGAAAGAATATCATTACTGACAGCGCAATCTCACCTCTGGGATCAAACTTACAGTCCTGCCCAGTACTGAAACTGCCACATGAACTTCCCGAGTTCCTCCATTTTGCATCTCATTTGCAGAAAACTACCTCCAGTCATACAGACACAAACCTACTCTGAGAGGCTGAATCAGGCCTGTGAGAGATTTGTTCTCGTTATTGATTCCTCGTTACAATTTCTGCAGCCCCTGAGATCTCCTTTGAGATCTAACATTAGAGTACTGGCCAGGCCAAACCTGGCTTCACTTACAGAGCTGATGTGTTTACATCTTAAGGGAATATTGATCTACTGCAAATAATCTTTTTTTGTTTCAGGCAAGCTGCAACTCCAGAGGAGAGAGACAGGACAGCAAAACCCTTTGCCGGTGCTTATGGAAAACATCAGAGCAGAATAATAATGCTTGGAAAACTTGCAAAGTGAATCCAGAACTTGACAGCAAATGTAATACAGAGGGAAAGCTCACACATTAAGAATGCAATTTATAGGTGGCACCTGTTCTTAAGGGAGCTTGAGCAATGCCTGGCACAACTAACCCTTTAAAATACCGCTGCTGTTTATTTGTTTGCAAAGGACTTCAGAGGCTGGAAAAGAAAGGGGAAAACACTAAAGGATAAACTCACCGAAAAGCATCTCCTCTTGCTGGAAAAGAACTCAGAACAGGTGTTGTCAGCCTGTTACTGTTGCTATCAGCCTGTATAAAAAGCAGCTGGCACTGCTCTCATCATGCAAAAATTCCAATCAGATTTCTCAGTATATTCTAATTACTGTAGTGACACTTGTTGTGGGCCTAAATGACTACCTTATCATGACAGACAGGTCTGCCTTCTAGTTAGGGTTTATTGGCTCTTGAATTTCTGCTTCCTCTAATTGCACATCTATCTTACCAAACAAATTTAGAAGTCCACATTTATTCATGCTTTAATCCTCTGCACGTTAAAGGTTACGCTGTCATTTCTCACCTACATTGTGCTTCTGTCCACCCCAGCTTCACCTCAAGAAAACAAACTTGGCTTTTCCTTTCTGCACACACTATCACTTTGCCAAGGGATTCATCCAAGTAATAGCTTGTTCTGTGGGCTGTGTTGGTGATACTCCTGTACAGGTACTTACCAGGAGCTCTAGCACGGAAATGTCACTTCTAAAAGTCATGTTTCTTTGCTGTTGTGCCCCATATGAAATAGAAGGTTTTTCATATAAAACAGCTGAAGACTGAACATGCTTTTCCATCCTGGAGGCTCTAATTTCATTCATACCTATCAAAAGCAACTGGCAATCACTTTGTAGAGATGCTGCCAGGAGCTAACTGTGGCACAGTTAATTGATGCATGTTACTTCACTCACAAACACTGAATGTGTCACTTATTTCCCTGATCTGGACCTATTTTAAATAAGCTGGAAAGCAATACAAACTTCTCTTTTGATTTCAGCAGATACTGGATCATATCCCTAAAATGCATATTATTGCTACTGAGAAACAAGCATTTATATAGAGCAAGGTATGCACAAAAGTGAACTACGTTTTGCTTTTGCAAGCACAGCGCTCAAGATTAAACGAATAAATGAATAAACTATTAAAAGTGGGATTGTATTGCTGTAATTTCCATTCCTCATTTTGCTGTGCCCCAGTTGAAATTTACTTTTTACCTTTCCAAATTAATCCCTGTGTATCTCTGTGCTCACATGGTTCAATCGATGCAGAACTGCTCTCTGCAATAGTACCTGACTTAACACAAACATCCTTTTCACACTGTGAACCTGAAATCTGGAACTTTTTCTCCTTGCATGGTCATGACAAGCTCTGGTAGACAATGTACCTCAAGCTTTAGCTGAGCTCAGTTTCATGAAGTTAACCATGTGCACTGATTTTGGTAAGTAAAAATTCAGTTAAATTCTGTTAGTGTGAAACTGAGTTTCAGGATGTTCAAAAGTTACCATAAAGACACTATGGAATTATGGGAGTTTCAGAACTGCAGCTGTGCAGCAAGAAAACACACACACAAAAAACCTTTCAAAAAACATCTGAGAGCAGCAGGATCATTGATTTTTGTCCTCCATAAATAGAGCACTCTTCCAGAGCATGAAACCTCTAGTCGCAAATTCCAGTAACTTAAACATGAGAATGACTATAAGCAAATATAAAAGTTGAATCATTGTCATCATCCAAGCTGAGAAAACTGAAAAACCTGAGAAAACAAACAATATGAGGGGTTTATAAATTTATCCCACAAATATAATCTACATTATTATTATGTTTATAGGGAAAAAAAAATTTGCCCACTGTAGGAGAGGATCAGGTTCGACACCACCTTAAGAACGTGAACATGCACAAGTC
>NW_009929540.1:0-5387 GCF_000696875.1 Nestor notabilis
TATCGGTGCTTGTGCTGTCCAAGGTGTGGGCGGGAACCGCCGGTCGTTTCCTGGCTTGAGCCCTGTAGGTGCCCCTCGGAAGCCCCCAGGGGTGGCTGCCGGTCGGACGGTTTACCTGGCTGGGTCTTGGCTGTCTCGCGTGTCCTTTCGGTTTCGTTTCGTTATGCAAAACGAGGACTTTCCTTGTCTTCAGACCTCTGGGAGGTGGAGATTTCTCCCTGCGTACGAGTTGTTTACTTCAGTTTGCTAGTGATACCAGAAGGCATCGCCCACTTTCTGTCGTGGTTTCTTCTTCTGAGGGAGCAATAAATGCCATAAAACCTGTTAGCTGCCTGCATGTGTTTTATGTTGCGAAGCGCACAGGAAAATCAGCTGTAAATTGCGCACTAATTTAGGCTGATAGCATATTCTATTTTTATCCAGTGTTATTTGCACTTTCTTCTCCAGGATATAAACTCTTGTGGAAAATTGCTTCGCTTGTCCTGTGTCTGGGTAGTGTTTAATGTAGTGGTTTCCTACTGAGATGGAAGCTTTGAGTTATCAAGGTTAGCAGGAGTAGCTGTCACAAATTATTATCTCCTCCTTGCACAGTTCTCTACCTCAGTGGTCTCCCACTTCAGCGTTCAAAACAGCACGTTTGTATTCTGCTAAATGTACTGAATCTGTACTGCCGCTACTCCTGGTGCTGCAACTCAGCAGTAACTTGGCTATGGAATGTTAGCACATCCCTTGATCTGATCAGCACCCCTAAAGTTCAGAAGACTAAAATAAACAAGTGACTGAATGGAATAAAGAAATCGATACAGTTTACATAGTGCAACATTCAGAGAAGTTAGGCAGTGGGGTGGGTTCGTGGCTTTCTAAGAACCAACGTCCTCTTTAATGGAGCATCATTATAGGAGTTCACACCTCCGATGAATAATAATGAGTATTCTGTGATTTCCTCCAGGAGTTGTCGTAATGGATCCCATTTCAACTGAACCTATGGGATGAATCACAAGGTTACTTCCTATTTTCAGTATTCAGAGCAAATATGTAGATGATTAACCCATCTTTTTTCATAACTTTGGTAATTACCAAATTGTTGGACTGAGTTTAACACTGATTGTCAATTTGCAACTGTCAAGGAAAACTTTTTTTTGTAGCTTTTTTTTTTTAATATAAGTTGCATGCTCCAGGTGACTTCTGTTTCCATGTGGTCCTCACAGTGTTCAAAGAGCTTTTGGCATATATGCGGTCTCGTACAGAAATAAGCCATCATCACAAGATGTGATCTATCTTGGGTACAGACAGCTTCAGGGCGTTCTTATCTCAAAAATGTACTGACATTGAGAAGTTGCTACTTCGGTACCATTAGACAGACTGCTCAGATACGCATCATAGCATATGAAAAGTCTGGTGCTATGTTTGGATTTGGTGCCTGTGAAAGTAAAATCGTCAAGTATGGTTTCTTATCATGTCAACACCGTAATCCTTGTCAGCAGTCTTGGTGACTCTTTTCAGGTGTTAAGCGCGATAGAGTCAGTGCTCTTAAAAAACTTGTGCAGCAAGAACCTAAAATGATCCTTCCCTTAGAGAAAGGCCTTCTCCGATGCCTTGACTTCCTGCAAGTTAGTCAGAGATGCCTCTGTCACAACTAATTTCAGTGTGGTGACTCTTCACACCTTGGAGATTTGCTTATCTTGCATATGGGACATCAAACTCTGAAAGTGAGCTGAGACAGATGGTTTGATGGTGACCAGTAAATGCTGGTCAAGTGAAAGCTACACAGGCTGAGGTCTGGGAAGTTAGATGTCCCATGTCTCCTATACCAACAGTGTACGGGTTCTCGTTAGGCTTTTGGAAGAGTTTTCTGGCATCTTAGTGCCTCTGGGAGCTTTGTGCATTGTTTGTGTTTCCACGGGCATTGTACTCCAAAGTGCCAGATTTCTGGCATCTTGAACGTTGCAACTACTTTCAGGAGTAAAGTGAAGGACAGGCTTTCCCAGCTGAAAGCATGTCAGGGAAGTAATGAAAGTTCAGGAAGAAAGATTTGTTTGGTAAGCAAGTTTTGAATTTGTTCAGACTAAGGTGAAATGGAATGTTGTATTCATTTTCTCCAGTTTAAATATTATATTTATATTTAAATATTTTCTCCAGTTAAAGCTATTAGAGTGTGTGATCAGGTAAACGCCATGTACCTGGCCATGTTGTTTCCAGGGATATCCTGTATGGTGGCTCAACCTCAGCACAGGCTCACCTTTAAATTGACTTCCATTGGCAGTTTGTTGTGCGACTGAATGATTCCACTGTAGCAGCAAAGGTGCACATACTTTTCCCAGTCTGCCAGCTGGGCTATGTGTCGGGGTGGTAATGTCTGACAAGGGTGCCAGAAATATTAAGCTGTTGGAACTATTTCTCCTGTAAACATCTTCCTGTAGTGTAAGAGAATTCCTTTGGATATATCTGGGTACGTAGGAGTCAAAGGAGATTGTAAATCTTGAAAAATAATGAAATTTAACTTAATTGTAGTATGTGATGATTCAGAGTTGAAAATACTTGAATGCCTGAAGAACCTGGTCTTAGGCTGTTACTTCTGAGACATGTTTTTTCATAATGCAGAGTGAAGGTGAGCATCTTCCTGTTTGTGTAGCAAAATAACTGATTCTTGAGACAAGAGATTCATCCACTCGAGGCCAATATAGGACCAGATCCATGCCTTCTCTATCAAAAAAAACAAAAAAACAAAAAAACAAACAAGTGTTTGGGTTTGGGAGGGTTTTTTGTGACTATTTGCTTACCAAAGCCTGATAAAGAATGTGTGATTAAATTATTTGTGATTAGTGAAAAAATATTAGCAAATTCTGCTGTTTATATCATCAGAGGGTAACTCTTAAAATGTATTTTAAAAGTATTAAGATACTGTTCTAATAAATTTGCTCAATGAAAGTACTTCTATTCTTAATGATGAAATCCATCCATCTTGCAATAATTATGGTTTTGAACTATAAAACCTATGTCCATTTACTCATTTTTCAAGATCCTGTGTAATCAGAAACTAGAAATAGATGTATTTTAAATATAATGAGGACACACAAACCAAGTTTTTCCTACATTTTTAAAGAAGCTTTTGAAGATGCTGTAAGACATATATAAAATGTTACGAGTTTTTTCCAAAACTGTCATATTGTATTTTAGGCTTTACTTAAATGCTTTGTGCATAGCATCTTTGTAACTATTCTATGATTTCAGTGGGAAGAAGGATGCAGTTTGCATACCTGTGTGCACTTAGGTACTCCCTTACTATGTGTTGACTGATTGGAAAGCTGTGTGGTTTTTAAGTTTGTGCACAAATTTGAGTGCTGGAGATAAAGTCATGTGCAGAGTACTTGCATTCCTTTAGCATTAGTTATCCAGGTGTACCTTCTTAGATGTGACAAAGTATGTTTTTGCTTTTGAAGAGCGGCTTTTGAATTCTTGTTACTTTAAAAAGTGATGCCATACAAAGTGTTTTCATGGTGGAAGCTGTATGGAGTCGATGTCCTAATTTTGGTTGATAGCTGTACTTATTAATATTTGTGATTGTGCTATTAGACACAAAGGCTTGTGAAGGTGTGGTGAAAGTTACTATATTCGACTAGACTCTGAGGAAGTCTAATAATGACAGAATGCTCTTTGCATAAATTCTTTCCACTTGTTAAATCTTGTAAGTCTTGAAAATTTGTCTGAGTTAACTTTCTGTTCTGGAAAAGATTTCATAGATTTATACGTGTGGCTCCTTTAGAAAGCTTCTGTTGTGCTTCCGTTCTGTTCCTCTCTTTCTCTCTTTTTCCATCAAAACGATGATACAGCTTTAAGATACCACATAAAATGTTCTATTACTGGATCTTGTGATAGGCAGCAATGTTCTTAGTGGTTTTGTTGAACCATTTGTTCATTTCTTAACACATTTCATTGATAATCTTTTTGTAAATATTTAGAAGTGTACCAGCTGAACTTCTGGAAGTAGTGAAACTTCCAAGTAGGAGAGAGGACAAGGCACTTCAAGTTCTGCAAATGCTGTCTTTTGTAATTCGCTCTTTAGATAAAGGTGACTTCATCAATAAAGGACGGTTGGAAAATATTTTAGAACACTAGAGTTCACTGCTGATTCTGTCTGTAGGTTGCATCTAGTGACCATGTGCCCAGAAGATATGGGATACTGGGTGTTCCTGTATTTCTGTAGTATACAACTCTTTGCTTTGAGCTCCAAGAAATGTTTAGAAATAATTTATATCTTTTTTTGAATGCAGCTGGTTTTCTAGAGACTTTCAGGTCCCCTTTATGTTGGTCTTCAAAGATAATACCTGTTTGTGTTCTCACATTAGGAAAGCTTATTCAGATTATCATTAAAAATGATTGTTATCATACTTGCTCTGCTACCATGAAGGCTCGGAACCAGATCCTCAGCAGGTTGTTGTCATGCTGAAACTAGCTGACCCAACAATGAACTGGAAAAGCTTATTTGATCAGCACTCTTATGAGTTACATAGAGTTATTTTCAGTTACTTCTAGCAGGGTCTTTGTCTCCACTTAATCTGTTGATATCTTAGATTTTGTATTTGCTAATTTGTATGAATGACTGTAATAATATCTAGTTGTCTGAATAATTGAAAGAGATCATACAAGTACTTTAGTATCTATAATGTATCTGTCCATCATATTTGAAAAATCAGCAGTCAGGTGAAGTTCCTGATGACTGGAAGAAGGGAAATATAACCCCCATTTTCAAGAAGGGGAAGGTGCAAGACCCAGGGAACTACAGACCAGTCAGCTCACCTCTGTGCCTGGCAAAATCTTGGAGCAGATTCTCCTGGAAAGAATGCTGAGGCACGTGAAAAACAATGAGGTAGTTGGTGACAGCCAACATGGCTTCACTAAGGGGAAATCCTGCCTGACCAATTTGGTGGCCTTCTATGGTGGGGCTACAGAACTGATGGACAGCAGCAGAGCAGCTGACGTCATCTACCTGGACTAGTGCAAAGCGTTCAACACTGTCCCACACAACCTCCTTGTCTCTAAATTGGAGAGACATCAATTTGATGGATGGACCACTCAGTGGATAAAGAACTGGCTGGATGGCCACACACAAAGAGTTGTGGTCAACGGTTCAATGTCCAGTTGGAGACCAGTAACGAGTGGTGTCCCTCAGGGATCGGTGTTGGGACCTGTCTTGTTCAACATCTTTGTTGGTGACATGGACAGTGGGATTGAGTGCACCCTCAGCAAGTTTGCCGACGACACCAAGCTGTGTGGCTCGGTTGATACGCTGGAGGGAAGGGATGCCATCCAGAGGGACCTTGACACACTTGTGAGGTGGGCCGATGCCAACATCACAAAGTGTAACCAAGCCAAGTGCAAGGTCCTAC
>NW_009929541.1:0-11456 GCF_000696875.1 Nestor notabilis
ATTCTATGATTCTATGTATGTATTACACAGGTTTGCTGTCTAAGCCAAGTGGATTGCATTCCCATGGAATGCTAGCCTTGATCTTCTGTTCTGGTTCCATTTTCCCCTTTCTCCAGGCTCCACCTTTCTATGCTTCACAGGACTACAGGGAGAGAGGTCCCTCCAGTCACACTGATCCATCTCTGTGGTCAGTAATTAGGGCCTATCTATTCTACTCACAGTGGGAAGTGGTCACACAGCTGAGTTACCGAAACACTGATGGGAACATTTCAGGGGACAAACATTAGCAGTGATATTTTTAAAACAATGATGCAGGGATGAGTTACAAGTGTCTTCACTGTCTTTTCCTAGTATGCTGAATTTCTTCAACATACAGTCTGTTAAAGATATAACTCAGTTTTTATTGCCATCGAGATTTTTTTCATCTGTGGGTGGTGATGAGATAGCAAAAGTGTAACCATTATTAATGGATTATTTTGTTATTAAGGACAGGAGAACTACATCTATTACATAAAATTCCCCCTTCCTCTCCCCCCTCAAATTCCCTTGCCTGCAAAAAGCAGTGGCTATTTGTGAAACACTTTAAAAGAAATTTTGTTCTACAGAAATTTGGTCTCAATTCTCCCTGAGTGTTAAGTCCTAGCTTAGTGTGTTGTAGAAGAATCATTAATCAGCCAGTAGTTGAACAGAGAATTATTTCAGGGGTTTTATGAATTATAATTTAATATTTAAAGTTTATTGAAAAAATATCTAAGTAATTTTCTAAAAATGTGCACTTTCAAGGTGTTTTCTTCAAAATGGTGAATCAGCACAGGTCAGACCTTAAATCTAAATGAAAGTCCAATATTATTATCATTTACAAAAATGAAATGTCTTCGTTATAGACATAGAAGTGTTAAATAATTTCATGTTCACCAAAAAAACTATCTTAAATTACAGAAAATTACACTAGCATCCTATTAAAATTAGTTCAAGAGCAAAATGAAATGGAATTCCTAGATAAAGCTTGTTTTTATTTCATCCCAGCAATGTAATTTCAAGAGCTGGTGATAATGTATTTTAATCTGGAAAATTGATTATTATTTTTTTTTAACTGTATTATAGTTGCCGTAGGGCACATTTGTGTCTTCTGGTGTCTTACAGTGACCTAATAGGAGTAAGGTCTGAATGCAGAACAATCTAGGTAGATAACGACACTTCAGCAGGGAAAAAAATAATGACTTAGCCTTTGGAAGGCATTATGGTGAAGGACTGAAGCTGATGCTTATGTGAAATTATGAAAGGCTATTTCCACTCTATGTAGTTACTGCCAAGAATCAATTGATTTTATAGTGAAGGTTTGTTTTAAAACTAATTTTCTCAACTTTGTGCTGCAGAGGTGTGGAGTTCAGGAGAATTGAGACACATGGAAATTTAGGCTTTCAAATAGTTAATTTCACTTATACTGAATGTCCTGGGTTTAACTCCAGTTACAGAAGATTTTTCTAGACTTGGAACACAGGCAGTCTACTCCTGTAGAACTGAAAATAATTTTATGTCCTAGATTTCTCTGCTGTAATATAAACAATAAGAAATGCAGATAAGTAGAGGTCGCCTGCTGCAAATACAAACAATGTAGAGTTTATCCATTTTCCACAGCTAATCTCAACACTAAACAGTTAATACTTTCTTTCTCTGCTTTTTCAATACTGCACCACTATCATAAGTAATTATGCTTTCCAACTACTGCATTTATCTATCATTAAAAGGGTTATGGATGAGATGATTCTCTCAGGTTTTGAACTGAAGGGGAGTCAGTTGTTACAAACCAAGTAATGTTATCCTCCTCCCTCCGTCCTTGAGCAAATCAGTAAGTACAGTAAGTATAAAAATAGTGTAATACTGGATGATATTAAAATTGATAGCACAGGTGTTTAAGATATTTTATCAAAAATACGCCTAGACATACTCTTTTATATTAACACTATATTTCTTGACATGTAATCTTATTATTCGACATATATTGGCAAATATTCCTTAAGTGCAGAGAAGGTCTGCAAACCTCTAGAAATAGTGGTGCGTAAAATATTTTCAGATAATTATAGTGCAACTGCTTGCAGGTTTCCAGTTACAGATTGCAATGTGCATTCAGGCTGTGGTCATATTTACTACATCACAGGCATAAAATCTCTATTTTGCTAAGTCTTATATACAAAGACATTTTCATCTAGTTTTACTTCAGAAGTAATGAACAAAGGTGAGATGATGATGTCCTACCATAATTAGGTGCACTGGCAAGGGTGACATCAATCCTAACTCACCCCTGTAGATAATAGCATCTTGGATAATTTCACAGTCAAAGAGAAACATTACATTGCGTACAGTCTTTCAGCACACTTCCATTTTAATCTTATTTTCAATACAAATTAAAAAGGAGACTTTTCTTGGCAAATGAACAGTTTTGCCTTATTAATGCAGAGTGGAAAAGAGGAAGAACAGCTATCGACATGTGAAGATATGTATCCCACCATATGGATTCTAACACATTAATTATATTGTTCTCTTTCTTTTTATGGCAATTTTTAGTGATAATAATTTTTCAACTAATTAAAGACCAGCTGCTGCTTAGCAAGCTAGGCACCCAATTAGGGATCTGGAACCTGGTAAACAACCTTTACTGCCAGCCAGCTAGTTGAATCACCTCCTGTCACTGGCATGGAAGTCTTTTTGTAGTTGTTGTTTTATAAATTCACATTTTAGTCATATCGATTGGCTCTGCTTGAGACTAGCACAAGAATCGGACATCGTGTTCACTTACTCTTTTTCTGGGCAGCCTACAATGCCTTGTGGTTTTCTTTTATGAGGCTTACTGGCAATTAAAAGGCTTCTTTTAGGAAAAGGTTTACTGAGCAGAAAAACAGATCTCCTGGATGCAGAAAGCAGTTTGCCTTTAGCAACTTCCTGCTACTTAATGAAATTATGTTGCTGTTTCAGATTGAAGTCTAGCTTTTTCATGCAGTGAACAGTCCATATGAATATGACCCGTGTTTGCTCTGCCTAGTGTTGTGGAGTAAATAAATAATCCATATATATATTGCCTTGACTTTGTTTATAAAAAGCAATCACCATGGAACTCTTTAGGACCAGCAGTCATAAAAGAGAAATTTGTGGAACTTGTCCTGGCTGCTTTTGTTCACTGATCAGGCTGAAATATGTGTTTAGTTATGAATTTACTGTCAGAGACAATGGAAGAAGTGGAGGAAATCTGCAGATGAAAGAATTTCTTAGGTAAACCAAAGCTAGAAAAATCTGACTGTAAGTTCAAGTGCACAGTTTTGGATAAATGTAAGGTGATTCATACTGAAAGGAATAGTTTGAATGATTTGTATATATTGCAGCAAGCCACCTTCTAGGCTACACAGGAAACAGATCTGTTGTTGTAATAAGAATAATAAGCTTCTATTTCATATACATCCTTGCTCAAAAAGATAAAACTGTTAGCATCTATCATAATAAAATGAAAAAAGAAGTAACTACAAAATGTAGTCGACAGCTTTTCCATGGATCTACTGCTTGCTTAACTAATAGTGATGAAAAAACATCATTAACAAAGGTAAGGGAAGAGTACAGGCATTTTGTAAGCATGAAACAGACATTGTGAAGTTCTGAGCTATCTAGGTTAAAAAGGAAGTGAAGGAAAGTGTTTGTAAAGGAACAAGAGACTATCCATAGGCTTGATATATGCAGATTCATATTTCATAGTTTTAGTGATGAGAAGTTAGTCAAGTTTTCACAGCAAATTGACAGTTCCAGGTGTTCGAGAAAGTTTCCTGTACAAATAAATTCTAGCCAGTTCCTGTGGCAGCCTCTGATTTTTTGCCTTTGTTCTAGCTTTGCAGGTGTGTCAGCACAGGAGACAAAACAAAAGTTTCATTCCCATGGCAGGAAAAGTAGATCTTTCAATAAAAATACAACACAGTAAATTTTTAAATTATTGAAAAACAAAAATTGTTGTACCTAGTTCTTAGCAACATGAGAACTCTACTTAAAGGGATGGCTCAGATGAAGATTTTTAGGAGGAATAGATGCTTTTATGAACTATGAAAACATTCTTTAAAAAAAAAAATTGAGTTATTTTGGAGAGCAATATAGATGCTCTTGTGTGTTTTTACTGGAAGTTGGAGATTCTAGTGACATGATTAAGAAATGTCACAAAGTTGCAGGGCCAGTGATGAAAGTCAGTCACAAGTGTGAGATCAGGCAAGTTTCCCAGGCTCAGATTTTCACCTAGATGCCGCTATTACCACTGATTGCCATCATATTGCACCACACTCTACATCCATTCTTTCCAGTTTGCTCAAGAAGATTCAAGATCATCGGCTGTAATATTTCCTCCCTGCTCCTGCCATGTGTGAATGGTTAAGCAGAATAGCCTCATTTGTACTTCTCAGAAACCACCTGGAACTACAGAGTCTCTTGCTGCGTGTGAGAACAGGTTATCAGCACGCTGTGACAACCAGTTCTGGTACCTTACACTGACCAAGCCGGGAGGTATTTTAGCCTATGGCTTTGCCAAAAGTTGAAGCTTTTATTACTCTGATGATTTTTCTTGGAAATTTTTTTGGTAACAACAGAATGGAAAGAAAAAAAAAAACAAAAAAAAAACCCCCAAACCCCCAGAAAACCCACAAAACCAAAAAAAAACCAACTGTGGTAGAAAACTGGTATTGGGAGCACAGTTTTCTGCTTTTGCTTGAAGTTGTTTCCATATATCTTGGGTAGCAGAGATGGTGATACTAACTTTGGAGACTACCCACCAGCATTACAGTAGCTTCATGAAGTTGCACTGAAAATGAACTGCTAGTTAAAAGATAAATTTCTCGTAGTTAGGAATAGACTAAAGCTGAAATCAGGGTATGTTCATCAGAGCTGGGTTTGAGGCTTTTCAAAGACATTTTGACAGCACTCTGTTCTGAGCTGCTTTTGCAAATGACATTTTTTTAACCCAAATAAAAGTATTCTGAGCTTTTGTGAAGCTCATAGCATTAGTGGTACTGAATATTGTGAATGCTAAGCAGCTGTTCTGTAAAGTTGAATAATTTGGCTATTTCCCAATATTTTTACGAAGAATTGATGAGCATAGTGCACTTTATAGATGGTGTGCCAGTAACATTTAATTTTGTTCCTTTTACTTTTATTAAGCCCAATGAAAATAAGTTTAAACTGTGTCCAAGTTGTATGCTTTCACTTCAAATAGGCAGCAAAAAGAATATACAAACATTAGATATTTCAATGTAGAGTTGACTTATTTGATTAGAAATAAAATTAACTTTTCTTTTTCCTGTCTATCCAAAGCGACCATATAAAATTGAAAGCGTGCCTTTGCTTGCCAGACTTTGCTTCAGACTAAAATTTTAAATGACCAAGAACTTTTAGTAATGACCTAAGGATCATAAACCCACCGACAGCACCATGCATCTTTACCTGCCTTTTACCTATAGGCAATTTCCTATAGATAGATTTTCTCTTGGAGGAGAGCAAGAAGAGGAGAGTAATCCTTCCTGCAGTGCAAGCAGTTATCATCTTCTGGCATTACACAGAAAAAATATGCTGTGAAAACAAATGAGATCGTACAACTTTTCTCAGCCAATTTCAGCTTTCCTGCATCTTGTCAAATATACATGAATGGGGGTTTACATCTTGTGCAAATTAGCATGAAAACAGAGGTTTGTGGTCAAACTGCAAGTAGAGCTTTGCACAGCTTTGGTTTTGTTTTACTAGATCTGATAGTAATCATTATAAAAATTATAGAAAATATATTTCATATGGAATAAAAAACCCCCCAAACAATAAAAACCAGTATTTGTCCAAGGATTTGCCTTAATTCCTTGTTCAGTGCATTTTTCATGTTTTTTTTGTAGGTGGCAACTAGGATTGCTATTTCCTCAGCCCTACTCCCCTCCTTGTTTCTGGCTATAAGCAGACAGAAGGCCTGGTTGCCCAGGCTGGGAGTGAAGAGGCTACCATGTCATTTGGAGCCTCAAATGCTAACTATTAATCAACATTATTAGTATTTATTTGCTTTGTTCTTTGAGACAGATCTTGATGAACACAGAAGTACGTTTATTCATTATTTTTTCCAGAAGACAGTAGGGATTACCAGCCTGCAACAGGTAAGAAAGTCAGCCTGTGTAAGATTCCAGAAATGTATTATTAGTGCTCAATTTTTTCTTGAAGATAACAGGATACAAGACTGGCATTAGACCCTTAGAGACAACATTTGAAAATATTGGTTATTTAGAACTGATCATGCTGCTGCTTCTTGTCTTAGTGAATGCTTCACTAGGAAATGCCGCCTTAGGGACTGTCCTTGAATAACCTCTTAACCTAAACTGCAATTTGGGTGTAACAGCTCTGGGCAGGTAAGCTCCCTTTCTTCCTAACAGAGCTCTGAAGTGTATTTGCAAAACGTACCATATTGTTCCTTTCCTCAAGTACAAGTATCGTTATTGTTTCCAAGGCTAAAATATCTTTGTGTATTTTAGTCATCTTACTTTGGATGATGTGATTTTCATTCTTATTGTATTTCAATGGGAACAAAGCTAAGTCAGCAATCAGTACTTTATGATGCATCTCCCAGAATTAGAATAGCCTGCAAATGATTTAACGTAAAATAGAATACATAATCATGATTTATAGCTAGGAATTCAAGGATGGTCCTTTAATATCTTTATTGCTTTTATAGTCTCATCATATTTTTGTCATTTATGCTATTTTTCCACAGGAGAAAAGCATATTTGATTTTCTTATGATAACAGTGACTTAATCTCTCCATCTTTGATTTTGTAATAATAAAATGTAACACTTTCTCCTCAGTTTCAAAGAAAGTTTTATATTCCACTTTTGTAAAAAAGGCAACAGCAACAAAACCTCTAAAAATGTTAAATCATTAGAAAAATAGAAGCAGCATGGTTCACCAAGAAAATTGTTGCCCTTTTGCAAAGTATGTCTATTCCAGAAAAATTAAAGGGAGAGAAGTTTTAACATTTGCAGTTTAATAGGAATATTTTAGCAGTCTTTCATTATGCAAACACAAAATCTATGCATTTTGATATAAAGATAGAATAAAGGCTTAAAAAGAGCTGTGGGTTCCTGGAATTTGGAAGGCGCAATACATGTGATTCTTCCTCCTTATAGCAGTGGTACTAGAAGTTCATACCTGGTTTAAAGCAAACAAAACACCCAAGTAAATTACTAAACAAAAAGAAGAATTCTTCTGCTTTGACATATACTAGTCAGGAGAAATTAGTTCTTAGTTGTTGCTCTTTTAACACACGGAAGTGACAAGCATTTAGTACATCTGTTCAAATGACAATAGAGCTTTGTCACTGTGATGACAAATGAAGAAGGGTTGGATTAATTTAGTTGTAAAGACATTTACATTTTGCTGCTTCTGACTCGTCTCCACAAGACTGATGAATTAGAAATAATAATTCCTTCTGAAGCTACCATTGTAAAATGAGGTAGAAAAATTCCGCTCACTGAAATATGTATCATATATCTGGCAGGTAAACCCAAAGGAAGTTCCTTCTGTTACTGACTAAACTCACAGGAAAGAACAGGGCTTATAAGATGTATGGCCTTATTATGTTGCTGGAGCACAGCATTCTACTATGCTGTGGAGTACAACGCCTTCACCATTTTTTTTTCTCTGATACGCTTTGGCTCATTTAGTGTTTGAAGGGTTGATGTTGCAACCAGCGTAAGGTTCATCAAGTTTTTGTGGTTTTAAAATGATACGGAGGGATATAATTTCAGCTTTTTACAAAGTACACCAAACAGTGGCAGAGTGATTCATGTGTTTTCTTAAGCACTGCTTTTCATGAAATATGCATTGGATAGTTTATAGTCTGGCTTTTATGTCATATCATAAGCAAAATCAACTGGTAGGCAAGCTTAGTGGTAATCCAAATGTCTGATGAATCGTTTCCTAAACACTCAGGTAAGTAAAAGATCAGTGTGACAACTGAAAAGTGATTTATAGAACACAGGATCTGAAGAGAAAGGAGGAGGAAAGTACTTCTGAAACGTAAAGTCATCACTGGGGAAAAAAAAAATGACAACAAAGGCTTGTGGAAATAAAACTGGGAGTTTTCAAATGTACTGATGACTCTGAAATATCTCTTTGTGCTTTCCAAAGATGGTCAGATGTGACAGAGCAATTAAACGAGAATCAGAAATTTTCTCGTGCTAGTTTTATTCTCTGAGTTAAATTCTTCATGCAGAAACCCACACACTTACCAGACATTAAGACTGCATACCAGTCTAAAATTGTCATGCTACAGTAAAAAAATTTCAGAGATTCAAGAAATTATACTTTTTGTCATTGCTAAAAAGTAAAATAAAACAAACACCAAACCCACAAAAGACAATTATCTCTAGCAATATATATCTAACAGACTCCAGTTTCAAGTTCTCTGACGTGTTCGCACTTTCATACATAGTATGTTTTTGTCAAATAGCAGCATTGTTATCTGTTGTTCTTTCAACAATATGCAATAAGTGCACGTCTGGTTCACCAAATTACTGTGCCTGGTAAAAACATGCAAGCATCAAAGCCTTGGTTGTGCATGTGTCGTGGTGATGACTGACAGCCTCAAAAGCACAGAATGTGTTAAGTACCTCTAGAGGGCTCACAAGATATTTGAAGAGTTATGACCCTATTACTTTCCCTTAAAAGGTTATTTTTCTCTTACAGTGTTTTTCTTCCGAGTTTCTTTTTTCTCCTTCATATTTTTGAGTGCCACCATTTTTATCTCTCAAGTATTTCCGCACCTCTTTAGGTACTTTTCATTAAAATTTCCTCCTCCATTTTTTTGCTTCCTTTCTGACTCCTTTTGAACATACACCTAAACTGTCATTTAACTGAAAAGCAAAATCTGAGATAAGCTTTCTCCTGTGTGAACAATAGTGGTGGAGTCCTGTTCCAGGACAGTTTTAAGCTGTGAATTTAAGATCTCCCTTGAGTCCAAAATCGTCATCATCAAGAAAAGCAGTGTTTCACACATAGCCACATCCTTTGTATGTCTTGTTCTTTACTGGCTGGTTTATTTTCTTTATGCTGTCTAGTGAGTTAAATTTTAAACCCTATTGGTCGTATTTCCTTAGGTTTCCAAAATCATAGCTTTTGAGGCCTGTCTTGTTCTTTCTCAACACCAAGTGTCGCTGTTGTCAGTGTGCAGTGAGAATCATTACTTCAAACTTAAACTTTGAAGGAATTGATAACTAATCTGGCATGGAAGTGCACTGGTGTTTGTGAGAAGAGAGGAAAGTTTAAGTACTGAAGTTTTGGTATAAACTAGGAAAATTGTTTTCCTTTGAGGTATAACACTTTGCATATATATAGTAACCAACATTGTATCAACCACGTACGTAGAACATCGTGCTGAGAAAATGTGTTGCCTATGTTCCTCTCAAGAAACAGCTAAATAAAAAGTACAGTTTGCTTTGTCAGTACCCGTCAGCTTTCAGAGATGAAAGGCAACTGAAGTACTGAAGTCTGAATGTAGTCCTTTGGGATGAAACCCTGGTTCCACTGGAGCTCATTGAAGTTTATGCATTGATCTAACCAGGGAGCTGATTTTGACTTTTACTTTATGTGTGTCCAGGAAGAGTAAGGTGAAGAGTAAAAAAAGTAGTTTCAGTCTAATCTGTGCCATCAGGAAGTGTAATGTGTTTTCTGCAGCTGGAATAAACTGCACATAGAAAATGTGAAAGGACTAATCAGTGGGATAAGCTAATGAATGTAGCGTATGTCATAGCAGCACAATATGATGATCTAATTTAAATGAATGTATGGTATGAACAAAGGCCAGAGAGAGCTCTTTTTCAATTGCTCCTTCAGCTGTGTCATAAGGAAATAAATACCTAAGAACAAAGAACATGTCTTTGTAGGGCTTTATTGAAGCCTCTTCAGTATCCACATGAAGTGCATGGCAAACAAGTTGGACAGCAGTGTTGAATGTTGATAATGAGAAAATTTGAATCAAACTTAAAGTTCTTTAAACACAATTGTACATTTGCAATGGCTTATTTTATATATATATATAAAATGTATACACACATACATACATATATACACACATATATCCCTAAAAAAAAGTAAATCCTGAAAACCCTTATGTTGCTGAAGCCACCTCTGTACAGCAAAGCACGTGGTTAAATTATGTTAGCCTAATAAAACCCCTCATGAAAGAACTGAAAGTTAAATTGCTTATTTGGTCATCCTTAACCTGACATTTCTTTATGCAGGATGGCCTTAATCTGGATTGTGTTTGGGTTTTTTTATCTTCAGCTTTTTGAAAACAGTTGTTTTGAGCATGTACATTTGCTTTAAGAGGTGAAAATGCAGATTGCATCAACCAAGAAGGCAAGGAGTAAGAAATCTAATATTATTCTTTCAAGTGAATTATGTGACTATCACAGGGACTGTACATTTCAGTATGGTGTTTTCCCTTCTACAGGCCATTACATTGTCAAAAATGTAACAATGACATATTAAGCTTATGATCCAATGCAACTTCCCTGTCCTTTTCTGACCTGTCATTTCCCCCTTTGGTGTGAAAGATTTAAAAATACAGGCACTGTTTAGTTTCAAGAGAACTCTGAGCAGGACGTTAACTCTCAAAATACTAGCACAGGTACTGTGAAGTAATAAAGAAAAATCTTTCCATTTACGGCAGAACGAGAAATACTGGACTAAATTGAAGCACCTATGATTCAGTTCATAGGTCAGGAAATTTAAAGACACTCATGAGGCACAACATGTTGCCTGAGGAGTTTATGGAATCTCTGAGTGCACATTTAACATGGTCTGTCAGGAATGAAGTATCTGAGGGTGATAATGCCTTGGAGAGGCACTAGGTTATCTTTCCAGCTCCATCCTGGACCTATGTATGTATGGGCATAATGTTGCTATTATATACCATTGTCTAAAGTTGAACAGAGGGTTTTGGTGGTGCTCAAATACAAAAGGAGGCATACCTATAATGTGCAGCAAAAGAAAAAAATGCCTATTTTCTCGTACTTTTGGCTCATTTCCATGATTTTTAACACTGCAAAAGAATGAGTTAAAGGAAGAAAATTGCCAAAGGAAACATTTAGCTTTGGGTATAGAATACCAGTAATCACAGCTGCATAATAAATTGATAAAAGCAATATATTTTGTAATTTGAAAATAAGTAGTTTACTATTGTCATGGTTTAAGCCCAGCCGGCAACTTGGAACCATGCAGCCACTCGCTCACTCCCCGCCTCTTCCTTCCTCCCCCCACTCCCGGAGGGATGGGGAGGAGAATCGAAGGAATGTAACTCCCACGGGTTGAGATAACAGCACTCCAGTAACTAAGGTATAATACAAACCACTACTGCTACCAATAATAATGATAAGAGGAATAACAAGGGGAGAGGACACAACCG
>NW_009929541.1:11630-13455 GCF_000696875.1 Nestor notabilis
AGTCCTTGGTCAGAGTAAACATTACTTAGCAACAACTAAAAACATCGGTGTTATCAGTGTTGTTCCCAGGGTGAAAGTCAAAAACACAGCACTGCACCAGATGCTAAGAAGGAGACAAAAAATGACTGCTATAGCTGAACCCAGGACAACTATTTTCTTCTGTATTTAAATATTTTCACATACTTCATGAGGTAAATTTATTTCTGAGCATTGTTCTAGTATTCAAAACTAGAGCTTCTGGCTTGCTTTGGTGGAGTACATAGGTCATGTATTTTCTTTTTGTTTGAATTAGATAGCTTTACTTTAAGAATAAGCATAATTGTCATGCCAGTCATGCCATTTTTCATGCAATTTTCAGTATAATATTCATGCCAAAGACAAGATTTATTCTCGTCAATGATTTTTCATTTATGTGTAAAATTAACTCTCTTTAACTACTACTGCTGTGAACTTGAGCATGAGACAAGGGTACCAAAAAAAAAAAAAAAATAAAAAAATTGTATTTTTTTTAGTGAAAATTCCTAGGAAAACTTTTTCATATATCTTTAGGTCATAAAAGCTCATAAGATGTTTTTGTTTGGTTTGGGTTTTTTTTTCAACTGCACTTGAAACAGTTGAACTTGGCTTTCAGTTAGAAGAGAATAACTTCGTTGCTTTGAGAGAGTTCTCATTTTAATTTGGTGTTTTGGCTCATACAATTAAAATTGTGTTAATAGTATTCATAAAACACAATCCACATGATTTTGTAAGGATTAGTACTCTGTTGAAAGTAGTGAATTTAAACTGAGACATATTTACATCTGCTTTTCTAGATATTTATACCACATTTATGATTTTATTCACTGAGTGCTTGCAAATAGATCTGCCAAGCACCAAACACCAGAAATAATATGAGATACCTTTTGTTTTAAGATCTGACCAACAGATGTGAGTTCAAGAATGCTACTGATTAAATTAAAAAACAGAACAAAAAAACCCAAACCCAATAAACTCCAACCAAAACACACAAGACAGAGCAGTAGTAAGGATCATATAATAACCAGAGGAATGGCTAGAGTAAAACTAATTTCTTTTTCTCCCATAAGAGGTATAAAACTATTAACCCATTTACACAGATAAGCCTTTTGAACAAATACTAATCTCTGGTCATGATCTTTTCATGTATTACTGCAAAACTGCTAGAAAACGTGGTGATTTGAAACGAAATTAATTCAGCATTTCAGAATGGGCTAACCTGCATTTAGAAGATATTATTACCAGGAAGGAAAGGTTTGTTCTCATGTGTAGTGTTTTCCTGCAAAATGATAAAACAGAAGAGAAAATGGCAAGGTAAGCATAGGTTTATACTGAGAAACTAATATGAACTAAACTGTCTCTGCTGCTTCTTCCTCCTCACGCTGTTACCCTGCTCCACAAGGGTCCCTCCCGTGGGAGACAGACCTTCATGAACTGCTCCAGCATGGCTACTTTCTACAGGGTACAGTACAGCTGCTCCATCATGGGGTCCTCCCTGGACTGCAGGGAGGACCCCATGCTCCACCGTGGATATCTGCTCCACTGTGGTCCTCCATGGGCTGCAGGGGGACAACCTGCCTCACCATGGGCTGCAGGGGGGGGATCTCCAGTGCCTGGAGCACCTCCTTCTTCATGGGCACCACGGTCCTGCCTGAGGGGCTGAGCTGTGCCTTGGGGTGGGCCTGGCTGTGTTTCCTCCTCCCGGCGGCCATCACCACAGCCCCATGCCAGCACCCATGCACTCACACCTGGCAGTGTGCCTGGATTCACAAAGGCTAATGGTGTCTGTGGTCGAGGCCAAAATGCCACC
>NW_009929541.1:13477-18034 GCF_000696875.1 Nestor notabilis
AGAGTGTGTGTGCATCCCACTAACCCTGAGCTCCGGAATACAAAACCTTTAGTGCCCACATAACAGATAAACATACAGGTATGTTTGTTTATAAGGTTTATTCTTGTGTAATTCCCCATTTTCATTGTGGTTGCTTAAATATTTAATGTTAAAATATGTTTATTATTTCAGGGTGGGACCTTCATTTCTTCATCTCTTTATCGATTCTGTATAATGCTGTGGAGAGGTGAGAGTGGTGCCATGCTTCCTCACCAGTGTGGTTTACTCTTCCCTTGCAGACTGCTAGTTTGTTCCCTGGTCAAACCTTAGCTAGATGCTAAAGCATCTTCCTACAAGCTCGGCTGAGAGTAGGCTGCCTCTTGAGTAATGAGAGGATGTAGAATCCTTTTCCAACACCTGAGGTTATTCTGTTCCCATTGAATTGGGATTATATTTAGTATTCTGTTGTTTCATTATAATTTTATACTGAATAGTTTACAGGTTCAGCACAGTATTACCAGGATGTGCTGAAAACAAATGTTTCCAATTAATAATTAGAGGAGAATATGAACTACAGTAGGAGATTTAAATAAATTATTTTGAAGGTGCTGCATTGCAATGTCTGTGAAATCACTTTCAGACTCTAACGGCACATTTTTCACTGAGTTTCTGTTTGGATTTCATGCAAAGCATATTCATTTATGTACAAATGAATCCTAATGAGGAGCCTTTAAGGTTTTGTGATGCGCAAAAGATTTCTGCAGAAACTGAAGCTACTCACATACAAATCCTTTCTTACCTTGTTTTGGTGGTGGCTCCTCTGATACCAGAAAAGAATTTTTCACATCTGACTCCTCAAAGCAGTTGCTAGCTTAGTAATGACATTTCAGCACCTGCAAATGCCTTATTAGAAGCACTTTCACGATTCCCCTGCACCAAGACTCACTTGCTGCAAAAATCTTCAGGATTTTTTCTGTATTCAATTCTACACTGTGTAACCCAGTCTAAAATATTCCCATTTGTTTAACAATATAGCCCTGGACTTTCTGTAAGTTTTCAAATATCTATAGGGATTAAAATAAAACTATATTATTGGTATGTTAGGATATAATATTCCCAAGTATTTAACAAACAGCACCACTTATTTCAATAGGACTGTGCATATTTGTTTTGATTGATGCTGTATTTGCACTTTTGTGCTTTTGAAAAGGTTGTACATATTTAATGGTACAATGGCAATGTAAGAATTCAGATGAATAGGAAGAGGTATGACTGTTATTTCGATGTACATAATTGATACTGTAAATCAACTTTAACCTTTTATTATAGTTTATATCAGATTTATTTTCATCATAGTCCAAGTATTTGAATGATTATTGATCTATTTTTTATATGTTTGATGCCATCTTGAGAAATTTGACTTGTATTTCATTACATGCAGGATGGCCTAAGTCAATTGGCTTCTACCAGGTAAGGTAACAAGAGAAATGGAAAAAAACCCAACCATGAAAGCAAAGCAAAACTAAAAACCATATTCATAAACATAATTCCTTTCCTCTACAGACATACTGGATGAATCTAGGTGCTAAAATTCTGTAACAAATCTGTGTGGGTACATAATTCCTGCTGAAACAAGCTTCATGGTGTAAACAAAGTAGCTGTCTTTAAACAACTTTTCATGGCTCATTGACTAACTTGGGAAAAAAGACAAAAAAAAAAACCTGTATGAGGTACAGATCAAAAATGTTTTCTTGTGTGCAGTTTAGGTAGTAGAAAACAACTTCTCTGTATATGCTAAATGAAATACTTAAAAGTATTAGAATGTTAAATGGAATTCTAGCATTAACAAAGCAGAGAAACCTAGTAGCCCTAAAATACGTGCCATCTTAATGAAAATAGGTGAGGGTTTATTGGTGCAAAGACAGTAAGTATGTAAGTACTTCTGTGATTCCAAACCCAGGAAGTCCACTTGCCTTTCAGAAGCTTTATTCCAATATATTAATGTTTCTGTATTAAATTACATGTACCTCTGCAGGCTTGGTTTTGTTGTTGATGTAATTTAATTTAAGGTAAAAGTTTGACTCCCTTTAAGGTGAAGAATAGTTCATATTATCTTCCTTTTATGCAATAATCAGTAACAAATAAAATTATTTGTATCGTCACTCTACTGGACCTGAACTGAGGTACCTTTCTGATGCTAGCATATGGTACTGATGCTATGCGCAGCATTAGGATTTCGGATAAAGAACTGTTTCTAATGTTTCTAGTTTGGCTAGCAAATACTCTGTATCAGTGTATAGGTCTCTTCAGGTTCCACTTGTGGTGTCCAAGGTTATGCTGATACTGCTATAGTAAAGATCATTCCCCATCTCCAAAGCCCAGCTGTGGCCACAGTCTCGTAGCTCCATTACATTTCCTTGTCAGAAGAAGACCTGGGCATGGTTATGCCACTTGCTTCTCTATTTCTGTGCAAAAAGCAGAAGGAACGGGAGCGGTAATGTACCGTACAGAAGTGTAAGGTAGTCTGCATGATCTGCTTTGTTGAAGTGTTCAAGACGATTATAGATGCAGCCTAACTCTCCCTGTGCACTGCAGATTGCCCTTATGTGTCTCTAGGTTTTAATCCTAGAGTCCTTCTAGGGCTGGACTGCTGGTAGTATACTGACCCATTTTTTGGCATTTATGTTATTTCATGTGCCTAATTCTCTGCCATTTGACCATATCAAAGATTATGGCAGAGTTAGGATTTCTATCTGAATTTTTAATAAGAACTCAAACCTACAAATAGCTGTTTTGTATGTGTTATTTGTGTGTTTATGGGCGGTGGAGGAGAGTCCTCTTTAAAATACTAAAAAAAAAAAATCCTTGCATTGCCTATAGTTCTATATATAGCCTTGTTCATCCAAAATTGAATGACAATTCTCTGAGCCTGCTGCTTGGTGCACTTGAGTACTCTTAAGTGGCCACTTCTTAATCTGATTAGTCAAGGAGAGGGAAAGCTCAGTACTAGTAGAGGAGAATCTTTGCAGGAAAATATTTGAGGAAATTATTACCCACCAATTCTAAAATCATACTTGATTTACATGAATTACATGATTAATACATGAATTACTGTTCATATGTGATATTTTGGCTTGGAGACTGGAAAGGTACATAGCCAATAGAGAAAAAAAATAATAAAATTTGTCAATTTTATGTGCTGAAGAAAAGGTAGGGAGGCATAGAAGTAGTCAAATGGTTTCTAAGGTGATGAGTCCTAATTAATTAATCAATACTCAAAATTAATCAATTTTAATTAAACTGAAATAGTAAATGATATAATAAGCTGTGAAAAACATCCTAGTCATCCCGTTGAGGATATTTACTTCAAACAGGCCTCTAACATAGTTTCTGTAGCTTTGAGAAGATCATTACTGAGCGTAGTCAGATTATTTAAATATTGATCTGATATGTAATTTAGCTGAGTGCACAGTATCCGACAAAGTTTTCATAGCTGATCTGCTCTTTTTGACTAGGTAATGGGAAGAACTAGCAAATGACAATAATAGAACATTTATATTTTCAGCACAGCTCTTCAGCTTCCACAGTAATGACACAATATCTGTCAGTCATTATTTGTTTTCTACAAGACGTTAACTCTGACTGGGTTAAGGTGGTTTTGTTTTAAGTGGCTGTCCTGGGTTCAGCTATAGCAGTCATTTTTTGTCTCCTTCTTAGCATCTGGTGCAGTGCTGTGTTTTTGACTTTCACCCTGGGAACAACACTGATAACACCGATGTTTTTAGTTGTTGCTCAGTAATGTTTACTCTGACCAAGGACTTTTCTCAGTTTCGTGCTCTGCCAGGGAGGAGGGGAAGTCAGGAGGAAGCAGAGACAGGACACCTGACCCAAACTGGCCAAAGGGCTATTCCATACCACAGCACGTCATGCCCAGTATATAAACTAGGGGGAGTTACCCAGAAGGCCCAGATCGCTGCTCAGGTCGGGCTGGGTATCGGTCGGCGGGTGGTGAGCGGTTGTGTCCTCTCCCCTTGTTATTCCTCTTATCATTATTATTGGTAGCAGTAGTGGTTTGTATTATACCTTAGTTACTGGAGAGCTGTTATCTCAACCCATGGGAGTTACATTCGTCCGATTCTCCTCCCCATCCCTCCGGGAGTGGGGGGAGGAAGGAAGAGTGAGCGAGTGGCTGCGTGGTTCCAAGCTGCCAGCTGGGCTTAAACCACGACAGTGGCATAGGATGAGAAGGCAAAATCACATTTTTATCTGAGAGCTAGTAGGAAAAAAATGAAGTGGGCTATTAGGTCTTAGAGATAGAAGCATACAACACTATATTTGTTAATAAATCTCTGTCAAATAAAAAAAATAAATAAATCCTCCAATCTTTCCTACTCTGGTTAATGTAAAAAATATATCTGATATCTGAATCATTAGCACCCATACTGGAGGTGGTTGCATTTTAGAAATGGTATGCCTATTTGTCAGGGACTTGGAGATCTAAGTTCTAAGGTAAATGGATATAAAGTACAAATTGTTCACTGTAGAATAAGCTGTGGATACAACACCGCAAATAGTGTA
>NW_009929541.1:18097-22790 GCF_000696875.1 Nestor notabilis
CTAAGGACTTCTTTTTACCCCTTGAGAATATTTTGTGTTGCTCAAGTGATTGTTCTCTGGGTGCCTCTGCTTAATGAATTGATTCAACACATCCCAACTATCAACCTTCATTTGTCTACGCATTCAATCCTAATGGATTTGTATTAGAAACTGAAGACTTTTTTTGTGTTAGTTGTGCTTGGAAAGAAAGGACTTCTTTTTACCCCTTGAGAATATTTTGTGTTGCTCAAGTGATTGTTCTCTGGGTGCCTCTGCTTAATGAATTGATTCAACACATCCCAACTATCAACCTTCATTTGTCTACGCATTCAATCCTAATGGATTTGTATTAGAAACTGAAGACTTTTTTTGTGTTAGTTGTGCTTGGAAAGAAAAGAGTGATTTAGGAGAAGATCACAATCCAGAGCATAGCCTATGGCATATGGTAATTGGATAATAAAGCCTGGATTGGTCAGTAGGAATATAAATACTGCAGATGTAATTGCCATTCCTTGTTCTTCTAGTTCTTCAGTAAGCCTGTGGAAGTGGAGCAGCTAATATGGTTCAGAAAAAGCTTCTTTTTTAATGTACATTGTTATTTTTCTAGGTTTTATAATGCTTAATTGGGGACTGTGAGCGAGATGATTCCTTAAAGTATCCCCATGTCCAGTGGGAGGATAGAAGTAAGATGGCTGGTTTTATTTAGGTCTAAATGTCACCGTTTCTCATAGCCAATATTTTATGTGCTGGATGTACATCTATACAGCCATGCACATCTGAGCCTCTTCTCCAACAATCAGGTGTGAGTACCAACACATAAACTACGCTTCAAAGTGGAAGTCTCAAACAAGTAATAGAACTTAAATAAAAATTCCTGGAGTTAGTAATAACCAATGTCAGCAACAACGACAGCAACTGAGTAAAAAAAATAACAATTCCATGCATTCAGTAATTCCAGACTAGCAAACCCAGCTTCTTAGCAGCTTGTGCCTTCTGTACTTCCCACGAGGGTGGTGAGGCACTGCAGCAGGTTGCCCAAAAGAAGTATCTCGGTGTACTCTCATTTCAGAATATGATCTCCATTTCATAATCATTATGAGGTTCCCCTATAATACCTATTTCAGGCTTTTTCTAAAGAATATTACAGGGCACATTACCAAGAATTATATTATACATAATAGATTTCCAGATGAGATATCCCTCGGAGTATTGACCCAAAGAGAACTGTGAGTTGATACAGTAAGTTGCAAACTTAGTAAATAGAACATTAAGTAGAGAATTTAACTTTTACTGTCTTAAGGTATTTTAAAATCCTATTTTCAGGGAGAAATAAACAGGACTGCTATTAATTTTCATATTTACAACCCTAGATAATGTCCTCTCTATCTCACACCACTAGGTGATGCACATTTAAAATTTTCTCAGTCTATATGGTAGAAAGTCATTTACCAATATCAACTTGAGGATTCAATAACAGATATTAAAATCACAAACAAAGCACAATAGCATTTTATATTGCATGAAACTCTTCCTATCTGATCAATAATGTATTCCTTCTTAATTATTCAATATCATTTAGTGAAATTCTTATGCCTACTGGAATATTAATATAACAACTGTAAATACTCCCATTTTAATTAAAACACTTTAGCAAAAGTTGAATAAGAAAGTTTTGGTGCATTGATAGCATGGCAAAGCAAAGTAATCCATTGAAGTGCAAAATGAGGACAACGAATTATAAAAGTGCTAAAGAATTGCAGAAAAATTATCTTTATAAATCATATACTTTATTTTTTGCTTTCAAACTCTATTGTATATACAAATGACATAACTAAGACATTCTAATATTATCTGGGTTTCTATTTAGTTTTCATATAATGTGTATAACTTTTCTATTTCTGGGAGCTTTTAGGAATAGAAGTTGCTCCTATATTTATATATAGAATGGCAATCTCAGATCTCCAGGAAATGGTATTTTCTTTTAACTACAAAAGGTTTATTCCAACTGGAAAATATTCCAGATGAAGTATTCCTACCAGAACCACAAAAGTATTAACAAGCTCCTGGATACATTTAATGTAAGAGTAATAGCATCACTGAGCACTGTGGAGGGGCTTTACATCCATTGTAGGCTTCAGCCTGTGGTTGCAGTCCTGGATTCACTGGTCTTGATAGCAGAAGATCTTCTGAGGTCACCTCATTGCACAGATGTCCGGGGGAGGGGATCTCACTTTATGTGCCCTCTACTGTAGGTGGCTGACCATAGCTGTTCATGGTACCTGGGAAACATGGAGCAAGGAAAGGAGAAAAGAAATGGCAAAGAAATACTCCAGAAGGAGCCATGAAAATCCAGAACTTCTTAAAATTCCAGTTCACAACAATACTGTTGTGTAATTATTTGACAATTAAAAAAAAAAAAAAGGAAAACCAAAACCACCTCTCTTCCCGCAGAAAGCCTAAATAACTAAGACTGCAACATGAGAGATAGGGGACGTTTACAAGAGAGACCTGAGATATTTTATGAATGCTGTTAAATGTGTGAACTTGTACTGTCCTTGGAGTAATAATCTCAGAAAAACTAGAAAATTATCTGGTCAAGTGATGCTTTCAATAAAGCATAAAGCTAACTAAAGCTTACTGAACCTGCACCCCTCAGTACTGGGGCTCCTTCTGTGAGGACTACCTCAGTAGTGCTCAGTAGCAGTGCCAAATCACATCAGACCATCCCACACTGACATGGGTGCTGAGTGGGGCTGTTCTCAGGGTTAATGTGTACTCCTAAGTTACTTTGCTCAATGAGACCTATAGTAATGTGAAAATATGAAAAGAGAAAGAAGGGATAAATTCATTAGAAAGGAGATAATAATATAAAAAAATCTTGGGGCAGAGTAAGGGGGGAATTAATTTTACTATATTTCCCCTTTCACTATTCAAATATATTGCTTTCTGTTGCTAGAAATGGCCCTTTTCACTATAGCAGCACCTTATCATCACAGTTTCATGTTTCAACCTGTCAAAATGTAATAGGCCTTACTAAACTGCTACTGGTGGATAAGACATGGTGCTTAAAAACCAGAACAAAATAAACCAAACGGAAAATGGATAGCTGTACAGCCTACTAAGTCAGACCAGTGGCCCATCTTGCCTGTGTCTCCTCTAGCAGTGGCAAGATGTGTTATTCAGAGAATAAAGACTGTACTGCAGTCAGCCCCAGGGGACATCCCTTCTGGGTCTTTTCTATCCCAGACAGAAACTATTAAGTTTTAACCCTTTCTTTCCTGGTTTTTGGCCAGATTTCTACTCATAAAATGACCTTTCTACATTCAAATTCCTGCTATAATCAAGGCAACTTTGTTCCTGTCAAAGCTTCTAATATGGAATTTTCTCAAACACTTCTGAAAAATTCAAATACTTTGTCCACTGAATCCTCTTTATTCATGCATGTATTTATGTGTTCATAAAATGCTAGGAGGTTAGTGAGACAGTGTTGTTGTTCACAAAATCCATGCTGACTTTAGAGCTCTTCTTTATCATAGATTCTTTGCTTTTACCAGAGATGGTAGTCATAGTCGTCAGTTCACAGTTTCCAGAAACCCCATCTGGATCTTAAGATGCAGAAAATTGCTGCACACCATTTCTTTTCATGTATTTATTTATTTTTCAGGAAAGATTTAACAAATACTTAAGGGTTGGCATCAGTGTTTCCATGTGTTGCATGGAAGTCTCTCCAAGTACCCCTACATCTGAAGTGAAAAGGGGAAAAAAGGAAGAGAGAAAGAAGGAAAATAAAATCCGTCTAATATCCCCTGAACGTTCCCTAGTTTTTAATACACTGTTATGGAAAAACTAAAAGTGACATCTCTAGTACAAGAGCAGTGGAGCTACTGTGTTTGTTGTCATTAAGGTTTAAATTCATAAATACTATAATTATAGTTAACAGTAAGCAATATGAGCAGGAAGCATACCCACTTGTTCAAATTCTGCAGTGTTTGCCTACGTGGGAAACCCTGAGAATTCTAATTTAAGGCTTTGAGTCACCTCTAATATAGGGAAATAGAGTTGTTTGTTATAAAGGGAGGCACAATACTGTAATTACTTTTTAAGTCAGTGTCAGCATCTTTAATAAGTATCTGCACTCTCCTCAGCATGTATACTAAACCTTGATGCAGTCAATGTAGAAAAAAATTGGCACTTCTTCATCCTGCTTTGTCCTTTCTGTTAAAGTTTTACAACTAAAACTGAGATAAAGATATTTTCTAACTAATGAATAGAAAAGATACTTCTTTAATTTATTTGCAACATTATTGCATACTTAATAAGATAACCACCAGGAACAGATTTTGGTTTGTTGTAGAGTGCTCATCCAATAGTCATACACAGTAGGGGAAATGTAATCTTGGGCCAAATAGTTGGGTTTTTTTTCTCTTCTTCTGATACTTGGCAAAATCCTGTTCTACAAGTGTTGACCTCTTTTGTCCTTTCAAACTACATGAATGAATAACATAATAAGTTATAACTATTTCTAACTTCAATCTCAGAATTTGTTGCTTCTGTTTCAACCTGTAGGATAACTTTCGTGTCCCTATTCTTGTCTCATAGAATCATAGAATAGTTAGGGTTCGAAAGGACCTTAAGATCATCTAGTTCCACCCCCCCTGCCATGAGCAGGGGCACCTCGCTCTTAACTATGTCACTCAAGGCTCTGTCCAACCTG
>NW_009929542.1:0-8498 GCF_000696875.1 Nestor notabilis
AGTCAGCGACCTTCCCGGAAACTCTAAAATTTCCACGGTAGAAACAAATGCCCCTTTCAGAGCAGCCGGCATCCTGGCTCCGGCAGCACGGAGCGCTCCCTGCCCTCCCCTTCCGTAGCGTTGCTGAAACATGCTCCGGTAACGCTTCCCTCACGGGATCCCAAACGCTCCTGCCTGGGACGGGGCGAGCCCTGCCGAGGCTGGTGTTGGGGCAGAGACGGGGGCGACGGTGTGTTGGAGAGGACCTGCCCGGTTCTCCTTAAGAATGGCTTTGTGTCCATACCGAACTTGTTCTGTACGTTCTCATGCTGCTGTGTGTTTATGGGCGGTATGATAGTGCTTCACACTAGAACAGTTCTGCCTTTATGCTGGAATAATTCTTCCTCATTCGCCAGTGCGTGCACAGGTGCCTAAAAAGCACTTTGTAAAGAAACCTCTGTGGTTTCAGACCTCTCATAGGTGTTGAACACAGCTTCTCCAGCTTGGAGCACGGGTCTGCGTCCCCGCTAACACTCAGGGGTCCCATCTGTTGTGCTCCTTTCTGTGCCAGTTTTCTCTCTTTCCTAATGTACTTGGAGTTAATTGCTTTAAGTGACAGGGATTTGTGGAAGGAGTCTGACTCTGCACTGAATGAATGTCTCATTCCAGTAACTTGAATGTTCCGCGTTAGCTGGCTTGATCTGCATCTCATGCTTGGGAAGGTCACAGGAGAAAAGTGATTGTGAGATACAATACAGAGATTATTGTGGTATTTATTCCTTCTGAGGCAGTTGCTTGAGGTAGAAGGCTTCTCTGGAACAACTCGTAGGTGGCAGCTGCCTGGGTTTAGGGTTTTAGATAGTGACAAATGAGTAAATGTGCTTGGTTGGGGGGACAAGCTGTGAAAGCAACACCACATCTTAGAGTAAGTGGGAAGAAAAGCATTTCTTTCATCTCCTCTTGGAGCAATAGACAATTACCAGTTGTCAGCACCTTTTCAAAACCTACTGAAGGTTTAGAGAACCGATGAGTTCTTAAGTTTTAAGTAAGCCCTGACATGGCAACCACTGTCATAACACAGGGATTTTCAGTGATGCTACTGGGTGTAATCCCCTGTTGTAGGGAGGGGCCATGTAAGTATAAATCTCATCTTCTGTTCTGCCTGGCAGGGACCAGTGGAGTGCTGGGCTGTACTCATCTGTCTGATTTATCATGGTATGAAAGATGGATCTTCCTTTTTATCTGACTCACAATATACTACAGGGTGAGTGATCCCACATGACCCGGGATGCAGAAGGTGCCATTTCTGTTCTCTTGTGCATAACTCACAGCAAAGCAGCTTGTGACTTATGATGACATCGTCAGGATTAAAATATCTATAAGAAAAAATACACAGATGGGACAAAATTATTCAAACCAGGTAGAAGACTTTATTCTGTTACTTTACAACTTGATTTAAGCCCACTGGAGGAAGAACAGGAAAAAGCTGGAGGTCAGGAATGCTTAAAACAGATTAAATCTGGTGTTTCTTTCTGTGAATAAGCTCAAACTCTGCAGATGCCTTTATGCAGAGGCAAGATGGTCTAAGTCTTGTTCCAGTAGTATCCAGACAGTCGGGATTCTCCTACTGTTTGTAGTGTCATGTTCTTATGGGACTCAGATTTGCTGCACTGGGAATTGCTTTCTAGGAAGTGTACAAATTCCTTTATCACTATCAGAATGGACAGTCTGCACCAAAGGCAGGGAGAAACCAACTGCAGCAGCTGGTCACGGTCACAGAGCAACATCTGAACTGCATCTCCCGTGTGCTTCAGTCCATTCCCTGCTCCCTCAGCCGAGTGCTTGTACCTGGCAGTTCTGAATAGTTCCAGCATGGAAAATGTTGAGGATCACTGGGCTGGAGCACTTTGCCTCCCAGGCTGAAGGAGTAACGGGTGAGGGATGTTCACAGTGTGCTTTCAAATAACTAATGCCTTCTGTAGGACAAATTTACACTTGGGTTACTGGTGCTGCAGAGAACTTCAAGTGCAGTGTGTTTTCCTAAGGATGGAGTGTCCTACTGCCCCGTGTAAGTGATGGGAATGGAACTAAATCACTTCTCCCTTCATACAAGCTAAAGAACCATTTGTAAAGGCTTATCTGTGTGTTTCTAAAACGTTGCTGTGGGGAAAACCATTTGTATTGTGCTTTGGCTCACCTGTATCAATGACAGTCAGATGTGGTTCACTCCTCAGAACTGATCCAAATGGAAACAGAGCAGGCAAAACAAATAGGGAATTCCTCTGGAGCAGTTTCCCAGCTCAGCTCATGGTGTGAGCACATGAACATCTCTACCTGCACAAGGAATACAATGGCACAGGAAGAAATGGCTGGGATCAGGTGGGGATTGCTTTGTATTGGCAGAAAGCAATTGCAGTTACAGCATGTTTGTCTTCCATTAGGGATTTTACTGTGTTATGCACTGCTTTATAACCAACTCGTGAGTGATGTGGTTGGCTTTTGCTAGGAATACTACCCCTGACTTTGTCAGAAACCATACACCTCACCTTCTATCATCCTTTCTGGTGGATGAGGTTTGAAGGATTGTCTTTGTGAGACTGTAGCAGTTATTTTTCTGCCTGGAGGGAGCCACTTGGGCTGATTGAATGATTTCCCTGCTGGAGAATATCCTGTGTCCTCCTCTGCATACCTTACTCCTTGTTGATGCATCAGCAGGGTAAGGTGGCCAGCTCTTCCCAGAAAGCATTAATAAAGATGTAAGCAGGCAGTGTGGGTAGATGTGAAAGGCTAACTACATTTGTAATGACAGAAGGTTCTGAGTGGACAAATCTCAAGTCATTGTTGCAACTGAGTCATGTTCTGTGGGGGTGGCAGGTCTGGTAGTCTCTAAAGCCCTGCCCTGTGTTATTTGAATACTCTTCAAGGAGCAGTAGGGCCAGTACCTTGTCTGTTAATAGATATCTTCAGCGTAGTTCTGTCCTATATTAAATCCCTGCGGTGGAAGGCAGTAAAGGTTAGTATTTAGAACTCCTGGGACACTCAGGCACGCATGGCTGGCTCTCCCTGGCAGCTCTTTTCTTTAGGAAAGCACTTGGTCGCATGTAGGGACAGGCCAAGGGGAATGGCTTTAACCTGCCAGAGGAGAGGCTGAGATGAGCTCTGAGGCAGAAGCTCTTCCCTGTGAGGGTGCTGAGACGCTGGCACAGGGTGCCCAGAGAAGCTGTGGCTGCCCCATCCCTGGCAGTGTTCAAGGCCAGGTTGGACACAGGGGCTTGGAGCAACCTGCTCTAGTGGAAGGTGTCCCTGCCCGTGGCAGGGGTTGGAACTGGATGAGCTTTACGGTCCCTTCAACCCAAACCAGGCTGGGATTCTAAATGAACAGCTTCACCGGGACACTTGCAGCCCTTTAACCGGTACATTGACCTTGGTCCAGCTTGGCCACCACCCTTCCTGTGATTCTGTTCAGCTCCTGATAGTAAATGCACATAGGTTTTTAGCATTTGGCAGTACCTTTGGACTGCTGCAGTGTTTGCCTTGTAGGCAGTAAGGCCCTGGAGCTGGGAGATCCAGCACCCTGCGGTTATTGGGAAGTTTTGTTACCAAACGGGCTGTGTCATTGGTGGCAGCAAAGAATGTCAAAATGTGTTCTGATTTTTGCCAGGAAATGGATAGACTGTGAATGACAAAAAAATTCTCCGTCTCTGCTGTCTAAAAAGATAATTTCTTTTTCCTTTCTCCATAGAAGAGCTTTATGAAATCACTGCTGAGCAAAAAGGTGCATGTGGATAAACCCACAGTTAGGGTGGCGTTCAGCCTGCTGTTTGGGTGCAGACTGCACATTACAAGCTACAGCTGCTTTAAAAGGCTGTGCCTTTAAATTTAATTTGGCAGTTTCTTTTGAAGGCAGTTAAAAGTTTACTGTGGATATTTGACTCTTCATTTCCTTGTAGTGTTCTTGCATCTGACCAGAGATTTCATCCTTACAAAAAGGTAATAGAGATGTGGCCCTAATCTTTGAGACAGCGTGGACTCATCACTGGAGAAACAGCCTTTGTAGTGGCTTTAAGGCTTCAGGGAAACCTTTGTGCCTTAGCAGCTGAGGTTGCATTTCATTAGTTAGAGTGATCTGTGGTGCCTGATGCCAGCTGACAATCACCAGGTGTATTGGGCCATTTTACTAATGAAGATGAGGATTATGGAAGGAGCTGTAATTCAACTAGAGAACACTGTGTCAGAGCATATTGGTGAGCTTAGAACTGCTTTTTTCCCCTTCATTACCATATAGTCAACGTTTCCTGGTTGTCTTTCTCTCTGTGTTCATTACCACCTGCTCTAGATGGGATATTCCTGCCCAAGAAAGAATCATCTTTACATCAGAGTTATCATGACAAAGTGAGAGCAGAAACTCAGCTCTCGCTGTGCTCATTGTTCATGGCTGATGGGTCCAGTTAAGTCAATGTCCAGTTCTGTGCTAAGGAGATAGTGATCTGTTTAGCTTTTGAGCCAATTAAATTCCACTAAAACAGTAGAACTGGCACCACAGAAGTAGGAGGAAAACTATTTTCCATCCTGAAGTGTGTCTTTGTGTAGTGTTGCGAGCTGGGTCTTTTCAACCCGCTAACAGTAACCAATAACTTCTACATTATACAGCCCACACTGAGTCATTGTTTACTCAGGGAAATGACTCTCAACAGCCAGACTTGTTTGCTAACTTTCCTAACTGAAATATGCACTTCCACACATCACAAGGCAGCACACTGTAATCAACATCTTTAAACCAAAACCTGATACAACCACCACACAACGTCGTGTTACAAGTAGTATTGCTGCAGTTCAGGTGCTGACTGCAGCAAAGGCTGCTGTGTCCAGTGGTGCAGTTTTGAGAAGAGGCAAGATTATTGCACATACTTCTTGTTAGGTTGTTTTTCTTCCCTAGAGTTTTATTGAACTTTCCAAATTAGAGACCAGGAAGCTTTGGTCTCTGTCCACACAGCTTGTTGTTTGAAATAACAGCTTGTCTTACGCTCTTAGGTCTTTTGGAGGCTGTTCAGAATTGCCTCTTCTGCAGCTTGGGAGGGAAAGCCACACCTTTGCAGCAGGAAGCCAGGAATTCTCTCTCTCGACAGAGCTGGAACTTAGACAGCAAAACAGATGTTTCTTTTGCCATATTTTAGGTGAGCACTAAAGTTCAGCTGTGAGCACTTTTCTTCCCTCTTTACCTACTGGTTTGTGTTAGCGCCTCTTTATCTCACAGGTACCTTTCCTACCCACCAATACATTTATTAAGATTACAACAACCACCAGGGTTTGCATCCCTGGTGGTTTTTTGGTGTACAGAACAAACAATGCCAAGTGCACACAATGCGATATAATCAGCTTTCTTCATTGCTTTGTTCCTGTGGGAATGAAGTGGGGGCAGCTAAGCGTGCCTGGCTCGCATGGGAAGGCTGTTTGGACCATTCAGATGCAACTTTGAAGCTATTTCTTCCTTTTGAATTGATGGATTTCTGAATTTTATGCTCAGTTCTCTTGTTTTCCTTCAGAGCTACAAAGCACCACGTAACTAAAACAATATTGCAGCTTGGAAGAGAGGATCCAGAGCAATATGAGCACTGGAAAAGCACAGTCATGTATAACGAGGAACTGCTTGTCTGTCTGTTGCACCTTTCCAAAACCAACAAACAAAATCAAGTGCCTAGCACATTTCCCAAGTAAACCACACACTGCATTTGAAATAGTGTGTTCAAAATGTGCATTTTTGATTTCTCCTCAAGTCTCAAGCTTTTGGGGGGCACATTTTGTTTGAAAATAGAAAGTGAAACTTAAGGTCTTGTATGAAAATGAGGGCAAATACAAGATATGTGAGTTCCAACAGCCCCATTTTCTTTGTGTATGGATTTTTTGCTCTTAGGGAGGGAATCAATAGCAGAGAAGCACAGCCTGTGTTTTTGTGTGCCTGGTCATAGCACTCTGTGGGAATGCAGATGACTTTAATCTTTCTGATCTTCTCTGTGGAAAGCTGCTGGATAGGAAGTAGGAGCAGCTTCTGGAGCTGTTAGCAAAACTGGTACATCTATATTTGTTTAAACAGGATTTGCATCACCCCTAAACCTTATGAAAGCCTTGCTCTGACACTGATTTTTACCATCTCAAAGTGTGCTTTACTTTTGTACCTCTGTTAACACAATTAACTATGCAGTGCTGTGAGTCTCCTAATGAGATTTGGAGCTCCTGAGAGAGCTCCACGTTTCCTTTGGGCATAAAATCATGCTGTTGTGACTGCAAGATGTCTGGATGGAAGCTAGCCTGTTTCTGGTCAGCCAGGGTGTGGAAGGAGAAGTTGGAGTGTGGCTGCACATATTGAGGTGAGACACTGTGAGTGCACAGGGAATTTACAGACTCATCACCTTAAGGGGATTTGAATCTGATGTGCTGCTGGCTGAAGGGAGTCTGAAAGCAAACTAGAGGCTGAAAACGTGTGGGAGGCCAGAGAGAAAAGTGGAGGCTGAAAAGGGATGGGAGACTAATAAGAAACACAGAGACCAGAAAGGAGTGGGAGGCCAAAGTGGTGCAGGGGGTCATCAGGAAAAGGAGAGGCCAAAGCAGAAGGGGAGGCTGGAGAAGCCTGAGGAGGATAGAAAGGCATGGGAGGCCAAAATAAGATTGTATCGTAGATGTGATCAGTCTTATTTTGCTCTTCTTTTTGTGCCTGCATCCTCCTGAAGTAGTGGATCCACAGACTTATTTTTAGCTATAGAAGATTAAAGCTCAGCCTTGCAAAATGATGTAGGGGCAAATACCTGTTGTTTTGTCTGTCTTCTTTCAATTGGTGCTTAGTTTCCAGCAGAAAGCATTTCTTTAAATCATTTGAAATCTTGGTCATCATGGAAGAAACTGAGTTCTTGACTGCACATGTAGGGATTGGAGAAATCTAGGAGCAATTTGGGATAATAAAAGGGATAATTTAGGCATTTTATGAGGTATTTCTAAACCAGGTATGTTAGAGTCCTTTGAACACTGAGGAAAAACTTGTGATAACATAATGGTACGAGCACAGTCTCTTCTCTTTTTGCCTAATAGAATTAAAGAAAACATAGGTTGGTGGCTATGGTCCATTTATACATTTGGGTAAAGCTTTCAGTTACTGTCTCAAGTATAAACTAACCTGATTTAACTGTGTCCTGATCCAGGGAAGAAATATAAAGGATAAAGATGAGCTGTTCTTCCCAGAGACTGCTGCAGACACTGACCAGCTTAAAGCTTCCTCTACTGTGTCAGCGAGAGCTACCAGAGCAGGGATGGCTGGAGCTGAGAGCCTGGCAGGTAGTGAGTGCTGGGAGTGAGGACTTGTGGCATATTGGTCACGAAGGCACCACCTAATGAGGAAATGTAGCAAGAGGTGCAGAGTTCTGTATGCGAAAACCTCCTTGCAGAGCTAAAGGGGGTGTTTGATCTCTCTCTTTAAACTGAAGCCTGACTGGTTGCCAAGTGTCTTGTTTCTGCTCTGATGATTCCGTGTCTAGGTGGGGACATAATGGAGCTCCTTCAGCCTGGAACATACTCACCTGCCAGCTGCTGCTCTCCAAACCACTTCCTTGGTTCAGCTTGCAATGGGAGGAATGTTCCACAAAGTGGCTCCGTGTAGGATGGGAATGTGAGCTATGTCCAGGCTGAAGTCCATGGAACTCAAAAGCTGCACTCATGTAACTGTTTACTTCTTTCTAGAGGCTTCAGTTAAGTTGGCTGTTTGTCACTGAATGCATTCCTGTGCCATCAGAAATAGGGAGCATCTGTGAAAAGACCACGTTGCCACCTGAGTGGAAGTGGGGAGTGGAAGAAAACCAGTGTTGCTGCACACTGAGTGCACGTGTCTGGAAAGAAATCATTTCCAAGCATTGTACAAGCAAGCTGTTGCTTTCCAAGGGAGAGTTTTCTTGTAGCAAGTCTTGCTTTTTATTTTGGGCAGGCTGGAAAGGTAAATTCTGGTATAAAGGTCTAAAAGTAGCTGTTAGCTTGGTACCTGGCCTGGTTTGAGAGGTGAATTTCTCTGGTTGATCTCTAGCACTGTGCTGAACTCTGGAAAGTGCTTTTCAGGCCACACTTTCACTGGCCCCAAACCATATTATCTTAATTACAGACCACTTATCTGAGCTGATGTGAGTCAACACAAATGTGACACGGTGCTTGTTACAAGTTGAAGATCAGTCAGTGTTTAGTGTGGGCTGGGTTGAGATTTGTGGGTTGATAGAGAATGGGAAGGTTCATTTGGGTCAGTAAGTGGCACAGGGATGAGTGTGTGGAGTGAGCTCATGCCTCCTGTGTGCAGTCAGAGTCCAGCCTCATCAGCCCTCATTTTTACATGTCAGTTGTTCACAGGCCTGTTGAGTGTGAGCACAGTGTTAGCTGGGTGTGCTTCTGCTGGCAAATCTGGTGGGACACAGGTACCCACATGCACCAGATGATCTATATTGCTGATTTCCTCATCGTGGGACACTACAACTGACACTGTGTAGCCTCTA